>NC_092090.1:97855358-98157858 GCF_045679555.1 Salvelinus alpinus
CCTGGCCTACACCAGTTAACCTCTGACCTGGCCTATACCAGTTACCTGGCCTACACCAGTTACCTCTGACCTGGCCTATACCAGTTACCTCTGATCTGGCCTATACCAGTTACCTGGCCTACACCAGTTACCTCTGACCTGGCCTACACCAGTTAACCTCTGACCTGGCCTATACCAGTTACCTGGCCTACACCAGTTACCTGGCCTACACCAGTTACCTCTGACCTGGCCTATACCAGTTACCTCTGATCTGGCCTACACCAGTTAACCTCTGACCTGGCCTACACCAGTTAACCTCTGACCTGGCCTACACCAGTTAACCTCTGACCTGGCCTATACCAGTTACCTCTGACCTGGTCTACACCAGTTAACCTCTGACCTGGCCTATACCAGTTACCTCTGACCTGGCCTACACCAGTTAACCTCTGACCTGGCCTACACCAGTTAACCTCTGACCTGGCCTATACCAGTTACCTCTGACCTGGTCTATACCAGTTAACCTCTGACCTGGCCTACACCAGTTAACCTCTGACCTGGCCTAGACCAGTTACCTCTGACCTGGCCTACACCAGTTACCTCTGACCTGGCCTACACCAGTTACCTCTGACCTGGCCTACACCAGTTAACCTCTGACCTGGCCTACACCAGTTACCTCTGACCTGGTCTACACCAGTTAACCTCTGACCTGGCCTATACCAGTTACCTCTGATCTGGCCTATACCAGTTAACCTCTGACCTGGCCTACACCAGTTACCTCTGACCTGGTCTACACCAGTTAACCTCTGACCTGGCCTATACCAGTTACCTCTGATCTGGCCTATACCAGTTAACCTCTGACCTGGCCTACACCAGTTACCTCTGACCTGGTCTATACCAGTAACCTCTGACCTGGCCTACACCAGTTAACCTCTGACCTGGCCTACACCAGTTACCTCTGACCTGGTCTACACCAGTTAACCTCTGACCTGGCCTTACCAGTTACCTCTGACCTGGCCTATACCAGTTAACCTCTGACCTGGCCTATACCAGTTAACCTCTGACCTGGTCTATACCAGTTAACCTCTGACCAGGCCTATACCAGTTAACCTCTGACCAGGCCTATACCAGTTAACCTCTGACCTGGGCTATACCAGTTAACCTCTGACCTGGCCTATACCAGTTAACCTCTGACCTGGCCTATACCAGTTAACCTCTGACCTGGTCTATACCAGTTAACCTCTGACCAGGCCTATACCAGTTAACCTCTGACCTGGCCTACACCAGTTAACCTCTGACCTGGGCTATACCAGTTAACCTCTGACCTGGCCTATACCAGTTAACCTCTGACCTGGCCTATACCAGTTAACCTCTGACCTGGCCTATACTAGTTAACCTCTGACCTGGCCTACACCAGTTACCTCTGACCTGGCCTATACCAGTTACCTCTAACCTGGCCTATACCAGTTACCTCTGACCTGGCCTATACCAGTTACCTCTGACCTGGCCTATACCAGTTACCTCTGACCTGGCCTATACCAGTTACCTCTGACCTGGCCTACACCAGTTAACCTCTGACCTGGCCTATACCAGTTACCTCTGACCTGGCCTACACCAGTTACCTCTGACCTGGCCTATACCAGTTACCTCTGACCTGGCCTACACCAGTTACCTCTGACCTGGCCTACACCAGTTACCTCTGACCTGGCCTACACCAGTTAACCTCTGACCTGGCCTATACCAGTTACCTCTGATCTGGCCTATACCAGTTACCTCTGATCTGGCCTACACCAGTTACCTCTGATCTGGCCTACACCAGTTAACCTCTGACCTGGCCTACACCAGTTAACCTCTGACCTGGCCTATACCAGTTACCTCTGACCTGGCCTACACCAGTTAACCTCTGACCTGGCCTACACCAGTTAACCTCTGATCTGGCCTACACCAGTTAACCTCTGACCTGGCCTACACCAGTTAACCTTTGACCTGGCCTACACCAGTTACATCTGACCTGGCCTATACCAGTTAACCTCTGACCTGGCCTATACCAGTTAACCTCTGACCTGGTCTATACTAGTTAACCTCTGACCTGGCCTATACCAGTTAACCTCTGACCTGGCCTACACCAGTTACCTCTGACCTGGCCTACACCAGTTACCTCTGACCTGGCCTACACCAGTTACCTCTGACCTGGCCTACACCAGTTACCTCTGACCTGGCCTACACCAGTTACCTCTGACCTGGCCTACACCAGTTACCTCTGACCTGGCCTACACCAGTTACCTCTGACCTGGCCTACACCAGTTAACCTCTGACCTGGCCTATACCAGTTACCTCTGATCTGGCCTACACCAGTTACCTCTGACCTGGTCTATACCAGTTACCTCTGACCTGGCCTATACCAGTTACCTCTGACCTGGCCTATACCAGTTACCTCTGACCTGGCCTATACCAGTTACCTCTGACCTGGCCTACACCAGTTAACCTCTGACCTGGCCTATACCAGTTACCTCTGACCTGGCCTATACCAGTTACCTCTGACCTGGCCTACACCAGTTACCTCTGACCTGGCCTACACCAGTTACCTCTGACCTGGCCTATACCAGTTACCTCTGACCTGGCCTACACCAGTTACCTCTGACCTGGCCTACACCAGTTACCTCTGACCTGGCCTACACCAGTTAACCTCTGACCAGGCCTATACCAGTTAACCTCTGACCAGGCCTATACCAGTTAACCTCTGACCTGGGCTATACCAGTTAACCTCTGACCTGGCCTATACCAGTTAACCTCTGACCTGGCCTATACCAGTTAACCTCTGACCTGGCCTATACTAGTTAACCTCTGACCTGGCCTATACCAGTTACCTCTGACCTGGCCTATACCAGTTAACCTCTGACCTGGCCTACACCAGTTACCTCTGACCTGGCCTATACCAGTTACCTCTAACCTGGCCTATACCAGTTACCTCTGACCTGGCCTATACCAGTTACCTCTGACCTGGCCTATACCAGTTACCTCTGACCTGGCCTATACCAGTTACCTCTGACCTGGCCTACACCAGTTAACCTCTGACCTGGCCTATACCAGTTACCTCTGACCTGGCCTACACCAGTTACCTCTGACCTGGCCTATACCAGTTACCTCTGACCTGGCCTACACCAGTTACCTCTGACCTGGCCTACACCAGTTACCTCTGACCTGGCCTACACCAGTTAACCTCTGACCTGGCCTATACCAGTTACCTCTGATCTGGCCTATACCAGTTACCTCTGATCTGGCCTACACCAGTTACCTCTGATCTGGCCTACACCAGTTACCTCTGATCTGGCCTACACCAGTTAACCTCTGACCTGGCCTACACCAGTTAACCTCTGACCTGGCCTATACCAGTTACCTCTGACCTGGCCTACACCAGTTAACCTCTGACCTGGCCTACACCAGTTAACCTCTGATCTGGCCTACACCAGTTAACCTCTGATCTGGCCTACACCAGTTAACCTTTGACCTGGCCTACACCAGTTACATCTGACCTGGCCTATACCAGTTAACCTCTGACCTGGCCTATACCAGTTAACCTCTGACCTGGTCTATACTAGTTAACCTCTGACCTGGCCTATACCAGTTAACCTCTGACCTGGCCTACACCAGTTACCTCTGACCTGGCCTACACCAGTTACCTCTGACCTGGCCTACACCAGTTACCTCTGACCTGGCCTACACCAGTTACCTCTGACCTGGCCTACACCAGTTACCTCTGACCTGGCCTACACCAGTTACCTCTGACCTGGCCTACACCAGTTACCTCTGACCTGGCCTACACCAGTTAACCTCTGACCTGGCCTATACCAGTTACCTCTGATCTGGCCTACACCAGTTACCTCTGACCTGGCCTATACCAGTTACCTCTGACCTGGCCTATACCAGTTACCTCTGACCTGGCCTATACCAGTTACCTCTGACCTGGCCTATACCAGTTACCTCTAACCTGGCCTATACCAGTTACCTCTAACCTGGCCTATACCAGTTACCTCTGACCTGGCCTACACCAGTTACCTCTGACCTGGCCTACACCAGTTACCTCTGACCTGGCCTACACCAGTTAACCTCTGACCTGGCCTATACCAGTTACCTCTGATCTGGCCTATACCAGTTAACCTCTGACCTGGCCTATACCAGTTACCTCTGATCTGGCCTATACCAGTTACCTCTGATCTGGCCTACACCAGTTACCTCTGATCTGGCCTACACCAGTTAACCTCTGACCTGGCCTACACCAGTTAACCTCTGACCTGGCCTACACCAGTTAACCTCTGACCTGGCCTATACCAGTTACCTCTGACCTGGCCTACACCCGTTAACCTCTGACCTGGCCTACACCAGTTAACCTCTGACCTGGCCTACACCAGTTAACCTCTGACCTGGCCTATACCAGTTACCTCTGACCTGGCCTACACCAGTTAACCTCTGACCTGGCCTACACCAGTTAACCTCTGATCTGGCCTACACCAGTTAACCTCTGATCTGGCCTACACCAGTTAACCTTTGACCTGGCCTACACCAGTTACATCTGACCTGGCCTATACCAGTTAACCTCTGACCTGGCCTATACCAGTTAACCTCTGACCTGGTCTATACTAGTTAACCTCTGACCTGGCCTATACCAGTTAACCTCTGACCTGGCCTACACCAGTTACCTCTGACCTGGCCTACACCAGTTACCTCTGACCTGGCCTATACCAGTTAACCTATGACCTGGCCTATACCAGTTAACCTCTGACCTGGCCTACACCAGTTAACCTTTGACCTGGCCTACACCAGTTACATCTGACCTGGCCTATACCAGTTAACCTCTGACCTGGCCTATACCAGTTAACCTCTGACCTGGCCTATACCAGTTAACCTCTGACCTGGTCTATACTAGTTAACCTCTGACCTGGCCTATACCAGTTAACCTCTGACCTGGCCTACACCAGTTACCTCTGACCTGGCCTACACCAGTTACCTCTGACCTGGCCTACACCAGTTACCTCTGACCTGGCCTACACCAGTTACCTCTGACCTGGCCTACACCAGTTACCTCTGACCTGGCCTACACCAGTTACCTCTGACCTGGCCTACACCAGTTACCTCTGACCTGGCCTACACCAGTTAACCTCTGACCTGGCCTATACCAGTTACCTCTGATCTGGCCTACACCAGTTACCTCTGACCTGGCCTATACCAGTTACCTCTGACCTGGCCTATACCAGTTACCTCTGACCTGGCCTATACCAGTTACCTCTGACCTGGCCTATACCAGTTACCTCTGACCTGGCCTACACCAGTTAACCTCTGACCTGGCCTATACCAGTTACCTCTGACCTGGCCTATACCAGTTACCTCTGACCTGGCCTACACCAGTTACCTCTGACCTGGCCTACACCAGTTACCTCTGACCTGGCCTATACCAGTTACCTCTGACCTGGCCTACACCAGTTACCTCTGACCTGGCCTACACCAGTTAACCTCTGACCAGGCCTATACCAGTTAACCTCTGACCAGGCCTATACCAGTTAACCTCTGACCTGGGCTATACCAGTTAACCTCTGACCTGGCCTATACCAGTTAACCTCTGACCTGGCCTATACCAGTTAACCTCTGACCTGGCCTATACTAGTTAACCTCTGACCTGGCCTATACCAGTTAACCTCTGACCTGGCCTACACCAGTTACCTCTGACCTGGCCTATACCAGTTACCTCTAACCTGGCCTATACCAGTTACCTCTGACCTGGCCTATACCAGTTACCTCTGACCTGGCCTATACCAGTTACCTCTGACCTGGCCTATACCAGTTACCTCTGACCTGGCCTACACCAGTTAACCTCTGACCTGGCCTATACCAGTTACCTCTGACCTGGCCTACACCAGTTACCTCTGACCTGGCCTATACCAGTTACCTCTGACCTGGCCTACACCAGTTACCTCTGACCTGGCCTACACCAGTTACCTCTGACCTGGCCTACACCAGTTAACCTCTGACCTGGCCTATACCAGTTACCTCTGATCTGGCCTATACCAGTTACCTCTGATCTGGCCTACACCAGTTACCTCTGATCTGGCCTACACCAGTTACCTCTGATCTGGCCTACACCAGTTAACCTCTGACCTGGCCTACACCAGTTAACCTCTGACCTGGCCTATACCAGTTACCTCTGACCTGGCCTACACCAGTTAACCTCTGACCTGGCCTACACCAGTTAACCTCTGATCTGGCCTACACCAGTTAACCTCTGATCTGGCCTACACCAGTTAACCTTTGACCTGGCCTACACCAGTTACATCTGACCTGGCCTATACCAGTTAACCTCTGACCTGGCCTACACCAGTTAACCTCTGATCTGGCCTACACCAGTTAACCTCTGATCTGGCCTACACCAGTTAACCTTTGACCTGGCCTACACCAGTTACATCTGACCTGGCCTATACCAGTTAACCTCTGACCTGGCCTATACCAGTTAACCTCTGACCTGGTCTATACTAGTTAACCTCTGACCTGGCCTATACCAGTTAACCTCTGACCTGGCCTACACCAGTTACCTCTGACCTGGCCTACACCAGTTACCTCTGACCTGGCCTATACCAGTTAACCTATGACCTGGCCTATACCAGTTAACCTCTGACCTGGCCTACACCAGTTAACCTTTGACCTGGCCTACACCAGTTACATCTGACCTGGCCTATACCAGTTAACCTCTGACCTGGCCTATACCAGTTAACCTCTGACCTGGTCTATACTAGTTAACCTCTGACCTGGCCTATACCAGTTAACCTCTGACCTGGCCTACACCAGTTACCTCTGACCTGGCCTACACCAGTTACCTCTGACCTGGCCTACACCAGTTACCTCTGACCTGGCCTACACCAGTTACCTCTGACCTGGCCTACACCAGTTACCTCTGACCTGGCCTACACCAGTTACCTCTGACCTGGCCTACACCAGTTACCTCTGACCTGGCCTACACCAGTTAACCTCTGACCTGGCCTATACCAGTTACCTCTGATCTGGCCTACACCAGTTACCTCTGACCTGGCCTATACCAGTTACCTCTGACCTGGCCTATACCAGTTACCTCTGACCTGGCCTATACCAGTTACCTCTGACCTGGCCTATACCAGTTAACCTCTGACCTGGCCTATACCAGTTAACCTCTGACCTGGCCTATACCAGTTACCTCTGACCTGGCCTACACCAGTTACCTCTGACCTGGCCTACACCAGTTACCTCTGACCTGGCCTACACCAGTTACCTCTGACCTGGCCTACACCAGTTACCTCTGACCTGGCCTACACCAGTTAACCTCTGACCAGGCCTATACCAGTTAACCTCTGACCAGGCCTATACCAGTTAACCTCTGACCTGGGCTATACCAGTTAACCTCTGACCTGGCCTATACCAGTTAACCTCTGACCTGGCCTATACCAGTTAACCTCTGACCTGGCCTATACTAGTTAACCTCTGACCTGGCCTATACCAGTTAACCTCTGACCTGGCCTACACCAGTTACCTCTGACCTGGCCTATACCAGTTACCTCTAACCTGGCCTATACCAGTTACCTCTGACCTGGCCTATACCAGTTACCTCTGACCTGGCCTATACCAGTTACCTCTGACCTGGCCTATACCAGTTACCTCTGACCTGGCCTACACCAGTTAACCTCTGACCTGGCCTATACCAGTTACCTCTGACCTGGCCTACACCAGTTACCTCTGACCTGGCCTATACCAGTTACCTCTGACCTGGCCTACACCAGTTACCTCTGACCTGGCCTACACCAGTTACCTCTGACCTGGCCTACACCAGTTAACCTCTGACCTGGCCTATACCAGTTACCTCTGATCTGGCCTATACCAGTTACCTCTGATCTGGCCTACACCAGTTACCTCTGATCTGGCCTACACCAGTTACCTCTGATCTGGCCTACACCAGTTAACCTCTGACCTGGCCTACACCAGTTAACCTCTGACCTGGCCTATACCAGTTACCTCTGACCTGGCCTACACCAGTTAACCTCTGACCTGGCCTACACCAGTTAACCTCTGATCTGGCCTACACCAGTTAACCTCTGATCTGGCCTACACCAGTTAACCTTTGACCTGGCCTACACCAGTTACATCTGACCTGGCCTATACCAGTTAACCTCTGACCTGGCCTATACCAGTTAACCTCTGACCTGGTCTATACTAGTTAACCTCTGACCTGGCCTATACCAGTTAACCTCTGACCTGGTCTATACTAGTTAACCTCTGACCTGGCCTATACCAGTTAACCTCTGACCTGGCCTACACCAGTTACCTCTGACCTGGCCTACACCAGTTACCTCTGACCTGGCCTATACCAGTTAACCTATGACCTGGCCTATACCAGTTAACCTCTGACCTGGCCTACACCAGTTAACCTTTGACCTGGCCTACACCAGTTACATCTGACCTGGCCTATACCAGTTAACCTCTGACCTGGCCTATACCAGTTAACCTCTGACCTGGTCTATACTAGTTAACCTCTGACCTGGCCTATACCAGTTAACCTCTGACCTGGCCTACACCAGTTACCTCTGACCTGGCCTACACCAGTTACCTCTGACCTGGCCTACACCAGTTACCTCTGACCTGGCCTACACCAGTTACCTCTGACCTGGCCTACACCAGTTACCTCTGACCTGGCCTACACCAGTTACCTCTGACCTGGCCTACACCAGTTACCTCTGACCTGGCCTACACCAGTTAACCTCTGACCTGGCCTATACCAGTTACCTCTGATCTGGCCTACACCAGTTACCTCTGACCTGGCCTATACCAGTTACCTCTGACCTGGCCTATACCAGTTACCTCTGACCTGGCCTATACCAGTTACCTCTGACCTGGCCTATACCAGTTACCTCTGACCTGGCCTACACCAGTTAACCTCTGACCTGGCCTATACCAGTTACCTCTGACCTGGCCTATACCAGTTACCTCTGACCTGGCCTACACCAGTTACCTCTGACCTGGCCTACACCAGTTACCTCTGACCTGGCCTATACCAGTTACCTCTGACCTGGCCTACACCAGTTACCTCTGACCTGGCCTACACCAGTTAACCTCTGACCAGGCCTATACCAGTTAACCTCTGACCAGGCCTATACCAGTTAACCTCTGACCTGGGCTATACCAGTTAACCTCTGACCTGGCCTATACCAGTTAACCTCTGACCTGGCCTATACCAGTTAACCTCTGACCTGGCCTATACTAGTTAACCTCTGACCTGGCCTATACCAGTTAACCTCTGACCTGGCCTACACCAGTTACCTCTGACCTGGCCTATACCAGTTACCTCTAACCTGGCCTATACCAGTTACCTCTGACCTGGCCTATACCAGTTACCTCTGACCTGGCCTATACCAGTTACCTCTGACCTGGCCTATACCAGTTACCTCTGACCTGGCCTACACCAGTTAACCTCTGACCTGGCCTATACCAGTTACCTCTGACCTGGCCTACACCAGTTACCTCTGACCTGGCCTATACCAGTTACCTCTGACCTGGCCTACACCAGTTACCTCTGACCTGGCCTACACCAGTTACCTCTGACCTGGCCTACACCAGTTAACCTCTGACCTGGCCTATACCAGTTACCTCTGATCTGGCCTATACCAGTTACCTCTGATCTGGCCTACACCAGTTACCTCTGATCTGGCCTACACCAGTTACCTCTGATCTGGCCTACACCAGTTAACCTCTGACCTGGCCTACACCAGTTAACCTCTGACCTGGCCTATACCAGTTACCTCTGACCTGGCCTACACCAGTTAACCTCTGACCTGGCCTACACCAGTTAACCTCTGATCTGGCCTACACCAGTTAACCTCTGATCTGGCCTACACCAGTTAACCTTTGACCTGGCCTACACCAGTTACATCTGACCTGGCCTATACCAGTTAACCTCTGACCTGGCCTATACCAGTTAACCTCTGACCTGGTCTATACTAGTTAACCTCTGACCTGGCCTATACCAGTTAACCTCTGACCTGGCCTACACCAGTTAACCTCTGACCTGGCCTATACCAGTTACCTCTGATCTGGCCTACACCAGTTACCTCTGACCTGGCCTATACCAGTTACCTCTGACCTGGCCTATACCAGTTACCTCTGACCTGGCCTATACCAGTTACCTCTGACCTGGCCTATACCAGTTACCTCTGACCTGGCCTACACCAGTTAACCTCTGACCTGGCCTATACCAGTTACCTCTGACCTGGCCTATACCAGTTACCTCTGACCTGGCCTACACCAGTTACCTCTGACCTGGCCTACACCAGTTACCTCTGACCTGGCCTATACCAGTTACCTCTGACCTGGCCTACACCAGTTACCTCTGACCTGGCCTACACCAGTTACCTCTGACCTGGCCTACACCAGTTAACCTCTGACCAGGCCTATACCAGTTAACCTCTGACCAGGCCTATACCAGTTAACCTCTGACCTGGGCTATACCAGTTAACCTCTGACCTGGCCTATACCAGTTAACCTCTGACCTGGCCTATACCAGTTAACCTCTGACCTGGCCTATACTAGTTAACCTCTGACCTGGCCTATACCAGTTACCTCTGACCTGGCCTATACCAGTTACCTCTGACCTGGCCTACACCAGTTACCTCTGACCTGGCCTACACCAGTTACCTCTGACCTGGCCTACACCAGTTAACCTCTGACCTGGCCTATACCAGTTACCTCTGATCTGGCCTATACCAGTTACCTCTGATCTGGCCTACACCAGTTACCTCTGATCTGGCCTACACCAGTTAACCTCTGACCTGGCCTACACCAGTTAACCTCTGACCTGGCCTACACCAGTTAACCTCTGACCTGGCCTATACCAGTTACCTCTGACCTGGCCTACACCAGTTAACCTCTGACCTGGCCTACACCAGTTAACCTCTGACCTGGCCTACACCAGTTAACCTCTGACCTGGCCTATACCAGTTACCTCTGACCTGGCCTACACCAGTTAACCTCTGACCTGGCCTACACCAGTTAACCTCTGATCTGGCCTACACCAGTTAACCTCTGATCTGGCCTACACCAGTTAACCTTTGACCTGGCCTACACCAGTTACATCTGACCTGGCCTATACCAGTTAACCTCTGACCTGGCCTATACCAGTTAACCTCTGACCTGGTCTATACTAGTTAACCTCTGACCTGGCCTATACCAGTTAACCTCTGACCTGGCCTACACCAGTTACCTCTGACCTGGCCTACACCAGTTACCTCTGACCTGGCCTACACCAGTTACCTCTGACCTGGCCTACACCAGTTACCTCTGACCTGGCCTACACCAGTTACCTCTGACCTGGCCTACACCAGTTACCTCTGACCTGGCCTACACCAGTTACCTCTGACCTGGCCTACACCAGTTAACCTCTGACCTGGCCTATACCAGTTACCTCTGATCTGGCCTACACCAGTTACCTCTGACCTGGCCTATACCAGTTACCTCTGACCTGGCCTATACCAGTTACCTCTGACCTGGCCTATACCAGTTACCTCTGACCTGGCCTACACCAGTTACCTCTGACCTGGCCTACACCAGTTAACCTCTGACCTGGCCTATACCAGTTACCTCTGATCTGGCCTATACCAGTTACCTCTGATCTGGCCTACACCAGTTAACCTCTGACCTGGCCTACACCAGTTAACCTCTGACCTGGCCTATACCAGTTACCTCTGACCTGGCCTACACCAGTTAACCTCTGACCTGGCCTACACCAGTTAACCTCTGATCTGGCCTACACCAGTTAACCTTTGACCTGGCCTACACCAGTTACCTCTGACCTGGCCTATACCAGTTAACCTCTGACCTGGCCTACACCAGTTACCTCTGACCTGGCCTACACCAGTTACCTCTGACCTGGCCTACACCAGTTACCTCTGACCTGGCCTACACCAGTTAACCTCTGACCTGGCCTATACCAGTTACCTCTGATCTGGCCTACACCAGTTACCTCTGACCTGGCCTATACCAGTTACCTCTGACCTGGCCTATACCAGTTACCTCTGACCTGGCCTACACCAGTTAACCTCTGACCTGGCCTATACCAGTTACCTCTGACCTGGCCTATACCAGTTACCTCTGACCTGGCCTACACCAGTTACCTCTGACCTGGCCTACACCAGTTACCTCTGACCTGGCCTATACCAGTTACCTCTGACCTGGCCTACACCAGTTACCTCTGACCTGGCCTACACCAGTTACCTCTGACCTGGCCTACACCAGTTAACCTCTGACCAGGCCTATACCAGTTAACCTCTGACCAGGCCTATACCAGTTAACCTCTGACCTGGGCTATACGAGTTAACCTCTGACCTGGCCTATACCAGTTAACCTCTGACCTGGCCTATACCAGTTAACCTCTGACCTGGCCTATACTAGTTAACCTCTGACCTGGCCTATACCAGTTACCTCTGACCTGGCCTATACCAGTTAACCTCTGACCTGGCCTACACCAGTTACCTCTGACCTGGCCTATACCAGTTACCTCTAACCTGGCCTATACCAGTTACCTCTGACCTGGCCTATACCAGTTACCTCTGACCTGGCCTATACCAGTTACCTCTGACCTGGCCTATACCAGTTACCTCTGATCTGGCCTATACCAGTTACCTCTGATCTGGCCTACACCAGTTACCTCTGATCTGGCCTACACCAGTTACCTCTGATCTGGCCTACACCAGTTAACCTCTGACCTGGCCTACACCAGTTAACCTCTGACCTGGCCTACACCAGTTAACCTCTGACCTGGCCTATACCAGTTACCTCTGACCTGGCCTACACCAGTTAACCTCCGACCTGGCCTACACCAGTTAACCTCTGATCTGGCCTACACCAGTTAACCTCTGATCTGGCCTACACCAGTTAACCTTTGACCTGGCCTACACCAGTTACATCTGACCTGGCCTATACCAGTTAACCTCTGACCTGGCCTATACCAGTTAACCTCTGACCTGGTCTATACTAGTTAACCTCTGACCTGGCATATACCAGTTAACCTCTGACCTGGCCTACACCAGTTACCTCTGACCTGGCCTACACCAGTTACCTCTGACCTGGCCTACACCAGTTACCTCTGACCTGGCCTACACCAGTTACCTCTGACCTGGCCTACACCAGTTACCTCTGACCTGGCCTACACCAGTTACCTCTGACCTGGCCTACACCAGTTACCTCTGACCTGGCCTACACCAGTTACCTCTGACCTGGCCTACACCAGTTACCTCTGACCTGGCCTACACCAGTTAACCTCTGACCTGGCCTATACCAGTTACCTCTGATCTGGCCTACACCAGTTACCTCTGACCTGGCCTATACCAGTTACCTCTGACCTGGCCTATACCAGTTACCTCTGACCTGGCCTATACCAGTTACCTCTGACCTGGCCTATACCAGTTACCTCTGACCTGGCCTACACCAGTTAACCTCTGACCTGGCCTATACCAGTTACCTCTGACCTGGCCTATACCAGTTACCTCTGACCTGGCCTACACCAGTTACCTCTGACCTGGCCTACACCAGTTACCTCTGACCTGGCCTATACCAGTTACCTCTGACCTGGCCTACACCAGTTACCTCTGACCTGGCCTACACCAGTTACCTCTGACCTGGCCTACACCAGTTAACCTCTGACCTGGCCTATACCAGTTACCTCTGATCTGGCCTATACCAGTTACCTCTGATCTGGCCTACACCAGTTAACCTCTGACCTGGCCTACACCAGTTAACCTCTGACCTGGCCTATACCAGTTACCTCTGACCTGGCCTACACCAGTTAACCTCTGACCTGGCCTACACCAGTTAACCTCTGATCTGGCCTACACCAGTTAACCTTTGACCTGGCCTACACCAGTTACATCTGACCTGGCCTATACCAGTTAACCTCTGACCTGGCCTATACCAGTTAACCTCTGACCTTTTCTATACTAGTTAACCTCTGACCTGGCCTATACCAGTTAACCTCTGACCTGGCCTACACCAGTTACCTCTGACCTGGCCTACACCAGTTACCTCTGACCTGGCCTACACCAGTTACCTCTGACCTGGCCTACACCAGTTACCTCTGACCTGGCCTACACCAGTTACCTCTGACCTGGCCTACACCAGTTACCTCTGACCTGGCCTACACCAGTTAACCTCTGACCTGGCCTATACCAGTTACCTCTGATCTGGCCTACACCAGTTAACCTCTGACCTGGCCTACACCAGTTAACCTCTGACCTGGCCTACACCAGTTAACCTCTGACCTGGCCTATACCAGTTAACCTATGACCTGGCCTATACCAGTTAACCTATGACCTGGCCTATACCAGTTAACCTCTGACCTGGCCTATACCAGTTAACCTCTGACCTGGCCTATACCAGTTACCTCTGACCTGGCCTACACCAGTTACCTCTGACCTGGCCTACACCAGTTACCTCTGACCTGGCCTACACCAGTTACCTCTGACCTGGCCTACACCAGTTACCTCTGACCTGGCCTATCCCAGTTACCTCTGACCTGGCCTACACCAGTTACCTCTGACCTGGCCTACACCAGTTACCTCTGACCTGGCCTACACCAGTTACCTCTGACCTGGCCTACACCAGTTAACCTCTGACCTGGCCTATACCAGTTACCTCTGATCTGGCCTACACCAGTTACCTCTGACCTGGCCTATACCAGTTACCTCTGACCTGGCCTATACCAGTTACCTCTGACCTGGCCTATACCAGTTACCTCTGACCTGGCCTATACCAGTTACCTCTGACCTGGCCTACACCAGTTAACCTCTGACCTGGCCTATACCAGTTACCTCTGACCTGGCCTATACCAGTTACCTCTGACCTGGCCTACACCAGTTACCTCTGACCTGGCCTATACCAGTTACCTCTGACCTGGCCTACACCAGTTACCTCTGACCTGGCCTACACCAGTTACCTCTGACCTGGCCTACACCAGTTAACCTCTGACCTGGCCTATACCAGTTACCTCTGATCTGGCCTATACCAGTTACCTCTGATCTGGCCTACACCAGTTAACCTCTGACCTGGCCTACACCAGTTAACCTCTGACCTGGCCTATACCAGTTACCTCTGACCTGGCCTACACCAGTTAACCTCTGACCTGGCCTACACCAGTTAACCTCTGATCTGGCCTACACCAGTTAACCTTTGACCTGGCCTACACCAGTTACATCTGACCTGGCCTATACCAGTTAACCTCTGACCTGGCCTATACCAGTTAACCTCTGACCTGGTCTATACTAGTTAACCTCTGACCTGGCCTATACCAGTTAACCTCTGACCTGGCCTACACCAGTTACCTCTGACCTGGCCTACACCAGTTACCTCTGACCTGGCCTACACCAGTTACCTCTGACCTGGCCTACACCAGTTACCTCTGACCTGGCCTACACCAGTTACCTCTGACCTGGCCTACACCAGTTACCTCTGACCTGGCCTACACCAGTTACCTCTGACCTGGCCTACACCAGTTAACCTCTGACCTGGCCTATACCAGTTACCTCTGATCTGGCCTACACCAGTTAACCTCTGACCTGGCCTACACCAGTTAACCTCTGACCTGGCCTACACCAGTTAACCTCTGACCTGGCCTATACCAGTTAACCTCTGACCTGGCCTATACCAGTTAACCTATGACCTGGCCTATACCAGTTAACCTCTGACCTGGCCTATACCAGTTAACCTCTGACCTGGCCTATACCAGTTAACCTCTGACCTGGCCTATACCAGTTAACCTCTGACCTGGCCTATACCAGTTAACCTCTGACCTGGCCTACACCAGTTAACCTCTGACCTGGCCTATACCAGTTATTTCAGGTTTGACTAAAACACAGCAGGATGGAGAGCAAATGCATTTTTACTGACAAACAGGTCAAAACTTTTCCAAAGTCTCATGACATAACAGCGTCCATTATCTGAATACATTCACACCCACGATTCTGTACATTACAACTACGCAGTGTTATACTACTAAGGTCTTAATGATTACTAAAAGCAATTTGCACAGACTATAAAATGCTTCCGTGCTGGCCCTCTTAAGGGGAGAATACACACCTATATCTTTCTGCAGAGATGACATACAAGTGGTGCTTTTGTGACAGCTAACTTTCCTGAGTTGATGAAATTCCAAAACGTTAAACCCCCCCCCCAAAAAAACAACAAAAAACCACAAAACAATGACACTATGTCTTTCTTTAAATAGCATGAGTACTCTGACAGCAGGGTACAGTGTGTCGAGTCTTTGGTCACATTCCCATGATGCTCGGCTGGAACGGAACCGTCAGGAGCCACAGACGAACGCGGCGAGGCTCTACGCCGCCGAGAAGATCGATCTGACAGAATCTTCTCGTAGCTGACGATGTTTCCCCGTGTCACGTTCCTCCCTGGCTGTGCGTCTCTCAACGGTTATAGTGTAGTTCTTCCTGTTAGCAACAACAACAAGCCTTGAGTTTCACATTCATTACGATTTCATTTAGACCAGGCAAGTTATGTATGTTTACTGTGATGCTTACCTCATAGCTGTCATGTCTGTATTCCCCCTATAGCTGTCATGTCTGTATTCCCCTATAGCTGTCACGTCTGTATTCCCCCTATAGCTGTCATGTCTGTATTCCCCTATAGCTGTCATGTCTGTATTCCCCTATAGCTGTCATGTCTGTATTCCCCCTATAGCTGTCATGTCTGTATTCCCCCTATAGCTGTCATGTCTGTATTCCCCCTATAGCTGTCATGTCTGTATTCCCCCTATAGCTGTCATGTCTGTATTCCCCTATAGCTGTCATGACTGTATTCCCCCTATAGCTGTCATGTCTGTATTCCCCTATAGCTGTCATGTCTGTATTCCCCTATAGCTGTCATGTCTGTATTCCCCTATAGCTGTCATGTCTGTATTCCCCTATAGCTGTCATGTCTGTATTCCCATATAGCTGTCATGTCTGTATTCCCCCTATAGCTGTCATGTCTGTATTCCCCCTATAGCTGTCATGTCTGTATTCCCCCTATAGCTGTCATGTCTGTATTCCCCTATAGCTGTCATGTCTGTATTCCCCCTATAGCTGTCATGTCTGTATTCCCCTATAGCTGTCACGTCTGTATTCCCCCTATAGCTGTCACGTCTGTATTCCCCTATAGCTGTCATGTCTGTATTCCCCTATAGCTGTCATGTCTGTATTCCTCTATAGCTGTCATGTCTGTATTCCCCCTATAGCTGTCATGTCTGTATTCCCCCTATAGCTGTCATGTCTGTATTCCCCCTATAGCTGTCATGTCTGTATTCCCCCTATAGCTGTCATGTCTGTATTCCCCCTATAGCTGTCATGTGTGTATTCCCCCTATAGCTGTCATGTCTGTATTCCCCCTATAGCTGTCATGTCTGTATTCCCCCTATAGCTGTCATGTCTGTATTCCCCCTATAGCTGTCATGTCTGTATTCCCCCTATAGCTGTCATGTCTGTATCCCCCCTATAGCTGTCATGTCTGTATTCCCCTATAGCTGTCATGTCTGTATTCCCCTATAGCTGTCATGTCTGTATTCCCCTATAGCTGTCATGTCTGTATTCCCCTATAGCTGTCATGTCTGTATCCCCCCTATAGCTGTCATGTCTGTATTCCCCCTATAGTTGTCATGTCTGTATTCCCCCTATAGCTGTCATGTCTGTATTCCCCCTATAGCTGTCATGTCTGTATTCCCCTATAGCTGTCATGTCTGTATTCCCCTATAGCTGTCATGTCTGTATTCCCCCTATAGCTATCATGTCTGTATTCCCCCTATAGCTGTCATGTCTGTATTCCCCTATAGCTATCATGTCTGTATTCCCCTATAGCTGTCATGTCTGTATTCCCCTATAGCTGTCATGTCTGTATTCCCCTATAGCTGTCATGTCTGTATTCCCCTATAGCTATCATGTCTGTATTCCCCCTATAGCTGTCATGTCTGTATCCCCCCTACAGCTATCATGTCTGTATTCCCCTATAGCTGTCATGTCTGTATTCCCCCTATAGCTGTCATGTCTGTATTCCCCCTATAGCTGTCATGTCTGTATTCCCCCTATAGCTGTCATGTCTGTATTCCCCTATAGCTGTCATGTCTGTATTCCCCCTATAGCTGTCATGTCTGTATTCCCCCTATAGCTGTCATGTCTGTATTCCCCCTATAGCTGTCATGTCTGTATTCCCCCTATAGCTGTCATGTCTGTATTCCCCCTATAGCTGTCATGTCTGTATTCCCCCTATAGCTGTC
This sequence comes from Salvelinus alpinus, assembly GCF_045679555.1. Lineage (NCBI taxonomy): Eukaryota > Metazoa > Chordata > Actinopteri > Salmoniformes > Salmonidae > Salvelinus > Salvelinus alpinus. Next base: position 97,873,651 of record NC_092090.1, read on the forward strand.
ATGTCTGTATTCCTGTCTGTATTCCCCCTATAGCTGTCATGTCTGTATTCCCCCTATAGCTGTCATGTCTGTATTCCCCCTATAGCTGTCATGTCTGTATTCCCCCTATAGCTGTCATGTCTGTATTCCCCCTATAGCTGTCATGTCTGTATTCCCCCTATAGCTGTCATGTCTGTATTCCCCCTATAGCTGTCATGTCTGTATTCCTGTCTGTATTCCCCCTATAGCTGTCATGTCTGTATTCCCCCTATAGCTGTCATGTCTGTATTCCCCCTATAGCTGTCATGTCTGTATTCCCCCTATAGCTGTCATGTCTGTATTCCCCTATAGCTATCATGTCTGTATTCCCCCTATAGCGGTCATGTCTGTATTCCCCCTATAGCTGTCATGTCTGTATTCCCCCTATAGCTGTCATGTCTGTATTCCCCCTATAGCTGTCATGTCTGTATTCCCCCTATAGCTGTCATGTCTGTATTCCCCCTATAGCTGTCATGTCTGTATTCCCCCTATAGCTGTCATGTCTGTATTCCTGTCTGTATTCCCCCTATAGCTGTCATGTCTGTATTCCCCCTATAGCTGTCATGTCTGTATTCCCCCTATAGCTGTCATGTCTGTATTCCCCCTATAGCTGTCATGTCTGTATTCCCCCTATAGCTGTCATGTCTGTATTCCTGTCTGTATTCCCCCTATAGCTGTCATGTCTGTATTCCCCCTATAGCTGTCATGTCTGTATTCCCCCTATAGCTGTCATGTCTGTATTCCCCCTATAGCTGTCATGTCTGTATTCCCCCTATAGCTGTCATGTCTGTATTCCCCCTATAGCTGTCATGTCTGTATTCCCCTATAGCTATCATGTCTGTATTCCCCCTATAGCGGTCATGTCTGTATTCCCCCTATAGCTGTCATGTCTGTATTCCCCCTATAGCTGTCATGTCTGTATTCCCCCTATAGCTGTCATGTCTGTATTCCCCCTGTAGCAGTCAGTCGTTATGCTTTTCCTATAGATCAGTGTTGTCTTTGAGGTTAAAATGAAGCTTGAATCCAGTTGAAATGAGCCAAACTTTTAATTAAACTTTTAATTTAAGAGGTTGAAGTGCCGTTTTACCTGATGAAGTAGAAGGCCATGAGCAGTGCAGTCCCCAGCAGGGCTCCCACTATGATCCCAGTAACAGCAGATACTCCTAGTCCGCCTGCTTGGAGAGGAAGACGGAGGCTATTAGTTAGGCTAACGACACCTCTGCTACACACCTGTGTCACACTATATTTTAAACTTGATTGTCTGGAGTGCCCTTAAGAGGACTACATTAGACAAGCTCATCGGCAGCTAAGCTAATGTGGATGATGATTTCAAATGTACACCGGAGATGAATACCTGCATGCTAGATCTGAATACCTGCAGGCTAGATCTGAATACCTGCAGGCTAGAGGTGAATACCTGCATGCTAGATCTGAATACCTGCATGCTAGAGGTGAATACCTGCATGCTAGATCTGAATACCTGCATGCTAGATCTGAATACCTGCATGCTAGATCTGAATACCTGCAGGCTAGATCTGAATACCTGCAGGCTAGATCTGAATACCTGCACGCTAGATCTGAATACCTGCACGCTAGATCTGAATACCTGCACGCTAGAGGTGAATACCTGCATGCTAGAGGTGAATACCTGCATGCTAGATCTGAATACCTGCAGGCTAGATCTGAATACCTGCATGCTAGATCTGAATACCTGCAGGCTAGATCTGAATACCTGCAGGCTAGATCTGAATACCTGCATGCTAGATCTGAATACCTGCATGCTAGATCTGAATACCTGCATGCTAGATCTGAATACCTGCATGCTAGATCTGAATACCTGCATGCTAGATCTGAATACCTGCATGCTAGATCTGAATACCTGCATGCTAGATCTGAATACCTGCATGCTGGATCTGAATACCTGCAGGCTAGATCTGAATACCTGCAGGCTAGAGCTGAATACCTGCAGGCTTGAGCTGAATACCTGCAGGCTTGAGCTGAATACCTGCAGGCTAGATCTGAATACCTGCAGGCTAGAGCTGAATACCTGCAGGCTTGAGCTGAATACCTGCAGGCTTGAGCTGAATACCTGCAGGCTTGAGCTGAATACCTGCAGGCTAGATCTGAATACCTGCAGGCTAGAGCTGAATACCTGCACGCTAGAGCTGAATACCTGCATGCTAGAGCTGAATACCTGCACACTAGAGCTGAATACCTGCATGCATTATGTTTCCTTTATTAGCTCTAAAGTATTGTAGAGCTCCTGTATCTAAATATAAAACAGTGTACCCGGCGTCTATTTCAGTCCCATGTCAAGCACTGAACCCCTACATGAAACATCTGAGGCAAAACGTGGGGTGTTTCAATCTTATGGCTCGATGTGTGGAGACAGAGACAGAAGCTGTGGAGATAATTTACATGTGTCAGACAGGTCTGTGTTTGTTATTGGAGACAGAGAGAACAGAACAGGTCTGTGTTGGTTGGTGTGTGTAGTGGTGGAGACATATACAATAATTTGTGTGTTATTAGTTTAAGCACACTGTGTGTTTGTCTATTGTTGTGACTAAGATGAAGGTCAGATCAAATTTTATGACCAATTTATGCAGAAATCCAGGTAATTCCAAAGGGTTCACATATTTTTTCTTGTCCCTGTATATATATTAGAGATAATTTACATGATTTGTCTGGCAGGTCTGTGTGGTGCACTCTGTGCCGTCCTTTCAGTGTGAAGAGTTCAGGGTCGAACACCGGAAGCATCTGGAAACTCTCGTTCACACCAAAGTAGTTACACACCGTCTGAAAACACAAACACCAAGTAGTTAGCTACAGACCTCTGAAACAAGGGCAGTCAATCTCATACTCTATTAGCATTTTCCTGTTGGCTGCCACTCAAAAAAAGGTCCATAAATATAAAGATCATATTACAGAAACAGTAACAATAAACCCAGCACGCAAAGAAACTGAAAGAAGTGAAATATAACAAAACTGTTCGACATAGAAACACTGTCAAGTTTTTTGGGGGAAATTATCTTTATTAACTATGAAATTATGAAAAACATGAATAACATTCCACCCACTTTTGAGCATCGACTCCAGGAAAGGGCTACAGGGTTGTTCAGATTCACTTACATCTGTAGACTTTTTTAATGGCTAGCTCAGAATATGAGCTTTCCAAAAGTTGTTTATATTCTATGGAGATCAGTCATTTCGGGAGCCTACATAATTTATTTATAAATTCCATCATTAGATGGTTCGGTAGTTGGGTTTCCCAAAGGGATTCCAGAGACCAGCATTGCTGACCTAAGTTGTAAATCTAGAAAAAAAAGGAGTTGCCTGGTCATGTGTATTTGTATTTAAAATCTACATGTAATATCTTGGATTTTTTTCAAACCATTACTATCTATGATATGGAACGGATTCCACATTTGGAACATTGGGGGATGCAAAAGACTGCCCTCGCGATTGCCAAGCATTATTGTGAAATATTAGAGTATGAGCATGCCATTTTGATTCCCAGTTACATTGTTTTTCAATGTACAGTCCTTTATGAAGAGAATCTATAAGGGGGCATTTGACAAGCCAAATGGCAGTATGTGGTTTAAACCCGTCGGATCACTAGGGATGCAGGAGGTTCCAAGATTAGGTTGAACCCTCTGATCACTGGGGATGCAGGAGGTTACAGGATTAGTTTGAACCTTCTGATCACTGGGGATGCAGGAGGTTACAGGACTAGGTTCAACCTTCTGATCACTGGAGATGCAGGAGGTTACAGGATTAGTTTGAGCCTTCTGATCACTGGAGATGCAAGAGGTTACAGGATTAGTTTGAGCCTTCTGATCACTGGAGATGCAGGAGGTTACACGATTAGGTTGAACCCTCTGATCACTGGTGATGCAGGAGGTTACAGGATTAGTTTGAACCTTCTGATCACTGGGGATGCAGGAGGTTACAGGATTAGGTTGAACCTTCTGATCACTGGAGATGCAGGAGGGTACAGGATTAGTTTGAAGTTATCTGTTCTGATCACTGGAGATGCAGGAGGTTACAGGATTAGTTTGAAGTTATCTGTTCTCATAACTGGGGATGCAGGAGGTTAAAGGATTAGTTTGAAGTTATCTGTTCTTACATCATAGGTATAGGGTCGGTTTGCCTATTAGATGATTATTAATACAATCACATAGACAGGTGGGACATGATCCTAGATCAACACTCCTACTGAGACTCTTCATGACCTGATCCTAGATCACCACTCCTACTGAGACTCTGTATGACCTGATCCTAGATCAACACTCCTACTGAGACTCTGTATGACCTGATCCTAGATCAGCACTCCTACTGAGACTCTTCCTGACCTGATCCCAGATCACCACTCCTACTGAGACTCTTCATGACCTGATCCCAGATCACCACTCCTACTGAGACTCTTCATGACCTGATCCCAGATCACCACTCCTACTGAGACTCTTCATGACCTGATCCCAGATCACCACTCCTACTGAGACTCTTCATGACCTGATCCTAGATCAACACTACTACTGAGACTCTTTATGATCTGATCCCAGATCAACACTCCTTCTCTGAGACTCTTCATGACCTGATCCCAGATCACCACTCCTACTGAGACTCTTCATGACCTGATCCCAGATCACCACTCCTACTGAGACTCTTCATGACCTGATCCTAGATCAACACTACTACCGAGACTCTTCATGACCTGATCCCAGATCACCACTCCTACTGAGACTCTTCATGACCTGATCCTAGATCAACACTCCTACTGAGACTCTTCATGACCTGATCCCAGATCACCACTCCTACTGAGACTCTTCATGACCTGATCCCAGATCAACACTCCTTCTCTGAGACTCTTTATGACCTGATCCCAGATCAGCACTCCTACTGAGAGACTCTTTATGACCTGATCCTAGATCACCACTCCTTCTCTGAGACTCTTTATGACCTGATCCTAGATCACCACTCCTACTGGGAGACTCTTTATGGCCTGATCCTAGATCACCACTCCTACTGAGACTCTTCGTGACCTGATCATAGATCAACACTCCTACTGAGACTCTTTATGATCTGATCCTAGATCAGCACTCCTTCTCTGAGACTCTTTATGACCTGATCCCAGATCAGCACTCCTACTGGGAGACTCTTTATGACCTGATCCCAGATCAACACTCCTACTGAGACTCTTTATGACCTGATCCCAGATCAGCACTCCTACTGAGAGACTCTTTATGACCTGATCCTAGATCACCACTCCTACTGGGAGACTCTTTATGACCTGATCCTAGATCAACACTCCTACTGAGACTCTTCGTGACCTGATCATAGATCAACACTCCTACTGAGACTCTTTATGATCTGATCCTAGATCAGCACTCCTTCTCTGAGACTCTTTATGACCTGATCCCAGATCAGCACTCCTACTGGGAGACTCTTTATGACCTGATCCCAGATCAACACTCCTACTGAGACTCTTTATGACCTGATCCCAGATCAGCACTCCTACTGAGAGACTCTTTATGACCTGATCCTAGATCACCACTCCTACTGGGAGACTCTTTATGACCTGATCCTAGATCAACACTCCTACTGAGACTCTTCGTGACCTGATCCCAGATCAGCACTCCTTCTCTGAGACGCTCTATGAATGACGGGCCTGATCAAGAGCCATGCAGGAGGGTCAGGATTAGGTTGAGGCCCTGTTCTTACCTCATAGGTGCCTGCCTCTGTGTTTGTCATGCTCATCACAGAGAAGTCTCCGTATCTGTCCCCGTTGAAGTCCATAGACACCTGGCCTGCGATGCCTGCCCAGCAACCAGAGGACCAGTGGCATGCAAAGAATGGCAGAATTAATTAGCTACAAGAGCCCAACATTCCAAGGAAAACAGAGAGTGGAGTGGAGAAATTCCAGCACCGGTCAATATAACAGGAAATCCCATCTCTCCTCCCGCCGTTTGTGTTGGCAGGCCCTCCTAGAATTGTAATTTTACCCCTCCGCCTGTGTTCCCAAAATTTTTGGCATTTAAAAAATATTATTTCTTTTAACAAGAAAATATGACCCTGTTCTTGACAATTCCTACTGATCAAAACATTGTTATTTAAGAGCTGGCAATGTGGCGGCTTGGGCTTTTAACCGGTTTGTCCAGTTGGACACGTGCTCTGTGACTGGACTCTAATTATTGCAGATGAAAGAGTTCTGTACTCAGTGTTGCCTCTGACTCATCCCCCATCCTAATTAGACAACACATTAAGTGTAGTTTAGCTTTCATATTCTGTTATCTTGAGTAGATATTGTGGTGCTGTGGTCCTACACACATTCTGCAAAGGAATTCTGGGGGATTTCAACAGTTTTCTGGTTAACAGGTCAGGGGGATATTGACTATCTGGTTAACAGGTCAGGGGGATATTGACTTTCTGGTTAACAGGTCAGGGGGATATTGACTATCTGGTTAACAGGTCAGGGGGATATTGACTTTCTGGTTAACAGGTCAGGGGGATATTGACTTTCTGGTTAACAGGTCAGGGGGATATTGACTTTCTGGTTAACAGGTCAGGGGGATATTGACTATCTGGTTAACAGGTCAGGGGGATATTGACTATCTGGTTAACAGGTCAGGGGGATATTGACTTTCTGGTTAACAGGTCAGGGGGATATTGACTTTCTGGTTAACAGGTCAGGGGGATATTGACTTTCTGGTTAACAGGTCAGGAGGATATTGACTATCTGGTTAACAGGTCAGGGGGATATTGACTATCTGGTTAACAGGTCAGGGGGATATTGACTATCTGGTTAACAGGTCAGGGGGATATTGACTTTCTGGTTAACAGGTCAGGAGGATATTGACTATCTGGTTAACAGGTCAGGGGGATATTGACTATCTGGTTAACAGGTCAGGGGATATTGACTTTCTGGTTAACAGGTCAGGGGGATATTGACTTTCTGGTTAACAGGTCAGGGGGATATTGACTATCTGGTTAACAGGTCAGGGGGATATTGACTATCTGGTTAACAGGTCAGGGGGATATTGACTTTCTGGTTAACAGGTCAGGGGGATATTGACTTTCTGGTTAACAGGTCAGGGGGATATTGACTTTCTGGTTAACAGGTCAGGGGGATATTGACTATCTGGTTAACAGGTCAGGGGGATATTGACTATCTGGTTAACAGGTCAGGGGATATTGACTATCTGGTTAACAGGTCAGGGGACACGTATCTCACTGTGTAAGGGACAGGGTGACATTAGGACACGTATCTCACTGTGTAAGGGATAGGGTGACATTGGGACACGTATCTCACTGTGTAAGGGATAGGGTGACATTGGGACACGTATCTCACTGTGTAAGGGATAGGGTGACATTGGGACATGTATCTCACTGTGTAAGGGACAGGGTGACATTAGGACACGTATCTCACTGTGTAAGGGATAGGGTGACATTGGTACATGTATCTCACTGTGTAAGGGACAGGGTGACATTAGGACACGTATCTCACTGTGTAAGGGATAGGGTGACATTGGGACACGTATCTCACTGTGTAAGGGATAGGGTGACATTGGGACACGTATCTCACTGTGTAAGGGATAGGGTGACATTGGGACACGTATCTCACTGTGTAAGGGATAGGGTGACATTGGGACATGTATCTCACTGTGTAAGGGACAGGGTGACATTAGGACACGTATCTCACTGTGTAAGGGATAGGGTGACATTGGGACACGTATCTCACTGTGTAAGGGATAGGGTGACATTGGGACATGTATCTCACTGTGTAAGGGATAGGGTGACATTAGGACACGTATCTCACTGTGTAAGGGATAGGGTGACAATGGGACACGTATCTCACTGTGTAAGGGATAGGGTGACATTGGGACACGTATCTCACTGTGTAAGGGACAGGGTGACATTAGGACACGTATCTCACTGTGTAAGGGATAGGGTGACATTGGGACATGTATCTCACTGTGTCAGGGATAGGGTGACATTGGGACATGTATCTCACTGTGTAAGGGATAGGGTGACATTGGGACATGTATCTCACTGTGTCAGGGATAGGGTGACATTGGGACATGTATCTCACTGTGTAAGGGATAGGGTGACATTGGGACATGTATCTCACTGTGTCAGGGATAGGGTGACATTGGGACATGTATCTCACTGTGTAAGGGATAGGGTGACATTGGGACACAGGTTTATTAATGAGCAGAGGGTTTTTGTTTTTTTACCTTCAAACGTTCTGTTCCACATGCGGTAGGTGATCTCTGCTCCGTCCTTCTTGGTGAGTCCGTTCCTGATTGCTTCATGCAGCGCCAGGGCGTACAGCAGCAATGCATCATGGAACCCTTCCACAAACATGTTGATCTGGAGGGGAGGGGGCAACAGACAGGAAGATTAGAATCATAATAATACATGAAGATAGGGATGAAACTAATGAATGAATGACAGATTCATCACTTTAAAAAAAAATATATATACCAAAAACAGATGGTCCTTTCATACTGTTACTATATAACACAGTGTTGTCTTGCAGTGGGTCTCTGGCTTTCAAATACTTTAGAGTGATTAATGAGAAGAAAACATTGGACCCAAATGCAAAGTCTCTTACATGGATCCGTTCCTCTTTACTCAGGTTGTCAAGGCTGATGCCAACAACGCATTTGGCAATTTATTGAAGAAGGGAGGGAGGGGGGGGGGGGAGTGATGGGAGATAGGAGAGATGATAACAGAGGATGGTAGGGTAAGGTACAGAAGAGGCAGCACGCCCCACCCCAGTCTGGTGATGGCAGGGGAAACACTGAATTCCAATGCATACGTAACATCTCAGAATGATGATTCAAATAAAATCGAACTTTATTTGTCACATGCGCCGAATACAACAGGTGTAATAGACCTTACTGTGAAATGCTTACTTACAAGCTCTTAACCAACAGTGCAGTTCAAGAAGAGTTAAGAAACTATTTACCAAATTAAGTTAAAAAATTATAAAAAAATAACACAATAACATAACAATAACAAGACTATATACAGGCGGTATAGGTTAGTAATATCTGTAGTAATGTCTAGCATCATAGAGTTGTATGATCTTCTACATCAATAACAAAGTAACACTGTGAGACTACTTCAGCCTGATTTCTGTTTTGTGTTTGTGGAAACTAAATTCCCACTGCTTACCATATCAGTCATAATACACCACAGAAATTCACAGTCATGATTTTCTTTTTCACTGGCAATTTACAACCTAAGTACCAGAAAAATAATGAGTAACTCCACATACACAGTCTCTTACTAAAACAAACAATTTGGTCTTTATTTGTTTTCACAAAAAAAAAAAGATATTGAAATGTTTTCCATTCCACTTAGACACAGTGCGTCATTGTGTGATACCCATCTCATAGCGTGATCCTGTAGAAGACCTGCATGCCGCGTCCTAATGGGGCACATCAACATGTTCTACCTCGTTCTACGGGGTCTCCGCTAAGCTAGATGATTCATGGAGAAACCAAGGTTCATCTCACCTCCATTATCCAACATCGTAAATCCGTTTTCTAAAACATCGTTCGCTTCAAAATCAACTGTAACTACATCAAGGAATGATGAAGATCAACCAAACATGGATGAAGGTGCCTTTCAGTAATAGTTTTTACATTTTATTTCACCTTTATTTAACCAGGTAGGCCAGTTGAGAACAAGTTCTCATTTACAACTGCGACCTGGCCAAGATAAAGCAAAGCAGTGCGACACAAACAACAACACAGAGTTACACATAAACAAACGTACAGTCAATAACACAATAGAAAGAAAAATAGAAAAATCTATGAACAGTGTGTGCAAATGTAGGAGATTATGGAGGTAGGCAATAAATAGGCCATAGAGGCGAAATAATTACAATTTAGCATTAATACTGGAGTAATACATGTGCAGATGATGATGTGCAAGTAGAGATACTGGGGCGCAAAATAGCAAGAGGGTAAATAATAATATGGGGATGAGGGTGTGCTATTTACAGATGGGCTGTGTACAGGTACAGTGATCGGTAAAAGCTGCTCTGAAAGCTGATGCTTAAAGTTAGAGAGGCAAATATAAGACTCCAGCTTCAGAGATTTTTGCAATTCATTCCAGTCACAGGCAGCAGAGAACTGGAAGGAAAGGCGGCCAATGAAGTGTTGGCTTTGGGGATGACCAGTGAGATATACCTGCTGGAGCGCGAGCTACGGGAGGGTGTTGTTATCGTGACCAGTGAGCTGAGATAAGGCGTGGCTTTACCTAGCAAAGACTTATAGATGACCTGGAGCCAGTGGGTTTGGCGACGGATATGTAGTGAGGGCCAGCCAATGAGAGCATACAGGTCTTAGAATATGTGGACAACTACAAATACCTACAGTAGGTGTCTGGTTAGACTGTAAACTTTCCTTCCAGACTCACATTAAGCATCTCCAATCCAAAATTAAATCTAGAATCGGCTTCCTATTTCGCAACAAAGCATCCTTTACTCACGCTGCCAAACATACCCTCGTAAAACTGACTATCCTACCGATCCTCGACTTTGGTGATGTCAAAATAGCCCCCAACACTCTACTCAGCGAACTGGATGTAGTCTATCACAGTGCCATCCGTTTTGTCACCAAAGCCCCATATACTACCCACCACTGCGACCTGTATGCTCTCGTTGGCTGGCCCTCACTACATATCCGTATCCGTTTATTTATTTATTTATTTTGCTCCTTTGCACCCCATTATTTCTGTCTCTACTTTGCGCTTTCTTCCACTGCAAACCAACCATTCCAGTGTTTTTTAGTTTTTATTTTACTTGCTGTGTTGTATTCACTTCGCCTCCATGGCCTTTTTATATTTTTATTTATTTATACATATATTTGTTTGCCTTCACCTCCCTTATCTCACCTCACTTGCTCACATTGTATATAGACTTATTTTTTTCACTGTATTATTGACTATATGTTTCTTTTACTCCATGTGTAACTATGTGTTGTTGTATGTGTCGAACTGCTTTGCTTTATCTTGGCCAGGTCGCAATTGTAAATGAGAACGTGTTCTCAATTTGCCTACCTGGTTAAATAAAGGTTAAATAAAAAAATATATATATATATACTACCCATGCTCCTGTCAGACTGACACTAATAGTTGATACCCTAAGAGCTGTGGATACTGTTAGACTGACACTAATAGTTGATACCCCCTAAGAGCTGTGGATACTGTTAGACTGACACTAATAGTTGATACCCTAAGAGCTGTGGATACTGTTAGACTGACACTAATAGTTGATACCCTAAGAGCTGTGGATACTGTTAGACTGACACTAATAGTTGATACCCCCTAAGAGCTGTGGATACTGTTAGACTGACACTAATAGTTGATACCCCCTAAGAGCTGTGGATACTGTTAGACTGACACTAATAGTTGATACCCCCTAAGAGCTGTGGATACTGTTAGACTGACACTAATAGTTGATACCCCCTAAGAGCTGTGGATACTGTTAGACTGACACTAATAGTTGATACCCCCTAAGAGCTGTGGATACTGTTAGACTGACACTAATAGTTGATACCCCCTAAGAGCTGTGGATACTGTTAGACTGACACTAATAGTTGATACCCCCTAAGAGCTGTGGATACTGTTAGACTGACACTAATAGTTGATACCCCCTAAGAGCTGTGGATACTGTTAGACTGACACTAATAGTTGATACCCTAAGAGCTGTGGATACTGTTAGACTGACACTAATAGTTGATACCCTAAGAGCTGTGGATACTGTTAGACTGACACTAATAGTTGATACCCTAAGAGCTGTGGATACTGTTAGACTGACACTAATAGTTGATACCCTAAGAGCTGTGGATACTGTTAGACTGACACTAATAGTTGATACCCCCTAAGAGCTGTGGATACTGTTAGACTGACACTAATAGTTGATACCCTAAGAGCTGTGGATACTGTTAGACTGACACTAATAGTTGATACCCTAAGAGCTGTGGATACTGTTAGACTGACACTAATAGTTGATACCCTAAGAGCTGTGGATACTGTTAGACTGACACTAATAGTTGATACCCTAAGAGCTGTGGATACTGTTAGACTGACACTAATAGTTGATACCCTAAGAGCTGTGGATACTGTTAGACTGACACTGATAGTTGATACCCTAAGAGCTGTGGATACTGTTAGACTGACACTAATAGTTGATACCCTAAGAGCTGTGGATACTGTTAGACTGACACTAATAGTTGATACCCTAAGAGCTGTGGATACTGTTAGACTGACAGTAATAGTTGATACCCTAAGAGCTGTGGATACTGTTAGACTGACACTAATAGTTGATACCCCCTAAGAGCTGTGGATACTGTTAGACTGACACTAATAGTTGATACCCCCTAAGAGCTGTGGATACTGTTAGACTGACACTTATAGTTGATACCCTAAGAGCTGTGGATACTGTTAGACTGACACTAATAGTTGATACCCCCTAAGAGCTGTGGATACTGTTAGACTGACACTAATAGTTGATACCCTAAGAGCTGTGGATACTGTTAGACTGACACTAATAGTTGATACCCTAAGAGCTGTGGATACTGTTAGACTGACACTAATAGTTGATACCCCCTAAGAGCTGTGGATACTGTTAGACTGACACTAATAGTTGATACCCCCTAAGAGCTGTGGATACTGTTAGACTGACACTAATAGTTGATACCCCCTAAGAGCTGTGGATACTGTTAGACTGACACTAATAGTTGATACCCCCTAAGAGCTGTGGATACTGTTAGACTGACACTAATAGTTGATACCCTAAGAGCTGTGGATACTGTTAGACTGACACTAATAGTTGATACCCTAAGAGCTGTGGATACTGTTAGACTGACACTAATAGTTGATACCCTAAGAGCTGTGGATACTGTTAGACTGACACTAATAGTTGATACCCTAAGAGCTGTGGATACTGTTAGACTGACACTAATAGTTGATACCCTAAGAGCTGTGGATACTGTTAGACTGACACTAATAGTTGATACCCTAAGAGCTGTGGATACTGTTAGACTGACACTAATAGTTGATACCCTAAGAGCTGTGGATACTGTTAGACTGACACTAATAGTTGATACCCTAAGAGCTGTGGATACTGTTAGACTGACACTAATAGTTGATACCCCCTAAGAGCTGTGGATACTGTTAGACTGACACTAATAGTTGTTACCCCCTAAGAGCTGTGGATACTGTTAGACTGACACTAATAGTTGATACCCCCTAAGAGCTGTGGATACTGTTAGACTGACACTAATAGTTGATACCCCCTAAGAGCTGTGGATACTGTTAGACTGACACTTTTAGTTGATACCCTAAGAGCTGTGGATACTGTTAGACTGACACTAATAGTTGATACCCCCTAAGAGCTGTGGATACTGTTAGACTGACACTAATAGTTGATACCCTAAGAGCTGTGGATACTGTTAGACTGACACTAATAGTTGATACCCTAAGAGCTGTGGATACTGTTAGACTGACACTAATAGTTGATACCCCCTAAGAGCTGTGGATACTGTTAGACTGACACTAATAGTTGATACCCCCTAAGAGCTGTGGATACTGTTAGACTGACACTAATAGTTGATACCCCCTAAGAGCTGTGGATACTGTTAGACTGACACTAATAGTTGATACCCCCTAAGAGCTGTGGATACTGTTAGACTGACACTAATAGTTGATACCCTAAGAGCTGTGGATACTGTTAGACTGACACTAATAGTTGATACCCTAAGAGCTGTGGATACTGTTAGACTGACACTAATAGTTGATACCCTAAGAGCTGTGGATACTGTTAGACTGACACTAATAGTTGATACCCTAAGAGCTGTGGATACTGTTAGACTGACACTAATAGTTGATACCCCCTAAGAGCTGTGGATACTGTTAGACTGACACTAATAGTTGATACCCTAAGAGCTGTGGATACTGTTAGACTGACACTAATAGTTGATACCCTAAGAGCTGTGGATACTGTTAGACTGACACTAATAGTTGATACCCCCTAAGAGCTGTGGATACTGTTAGACTGACACTAATAGTTGATACCCTAAGAGCTGTGGATACTGTTAGACTGACACTAATAGTTGATACCCTAAGAGCTGTGGATACTGTTAGACTGACACTAATAGTTGATACCCCCTAAGAGCTGTGGATACTGTTAGACTGACACTAATAGTTGATACCCTAAGAGCTGTGGATACTGTTAGACTGACACTAATAGTTGATACCCTAAGAGCTGTGGATACTGTTAGACTGACACTAATAGTTGATACCCCCTAAGAGCTGTGGATACTGTTAGACTGACACTAATAGTTGATACCCTAAGAGCTGTGGATACTGTTAGACTGACACTAATAGTTGATACCCTAAGAGCTGTGGATACTGTTAGACTGACACTAATAGTTGATACCCCCTAAGAGCTGTGGATACTGTTAGACTGACACTAATAGTTGATACCCCCTAAGAGCTGTGGATACTGTTAGACTGACACTAATAGTTGTTACCCCCTAAGAGCTGTGGATACTGTTAGACTGACACTAATAGTTGTTACCCCCTAAGAGCTGTGGATACTGTTAGACTGACACTAATAGTTGTTACCCCCTAAGAGCTGTGGATACTGTTAGACTGACACTAATAGTTGATACCCCCTAAGAGCTGTGGATACTGTTAGACTGACACTAATAGTTGATACCCTAAGAGCTGTGGATACTGTTAGACTGACACTAATAGTTGATACCCCCTAAGAGCTGTGGATACTGTTAGACTGACACTAATAGTTGATACCCCCTAAGAGCTGTGGATACTGTTAGACTGACACTAATAGTTGATACCCTAAGAGCTGTGGATACTGTTAGACTGACACTAATAGTTGATACCCTAAGAGCTGTGGATACTGTTAGACTGACACTAATAGTTGATACCCTAAGAGCTGTGGATACTGTTAGACTGACACTAATAGTTGATACCCCCTAAGAGCTGTGGATACTGTTAGACTGACACTAATAGTTGATACCCCCTAAGAGCTGTGGATACTGTTAGACTGACACTAATAGTTGATACCCTAAGAGCTGTGGATACTGTTAGACTGACACTAATAGTTGATACCCCCTAAGAGCTGTGGATACTGTTAGACTGACACTTATAGTTGATACCCCCTAAGAGCTGTGGATACTGTTAGACTGACACTAATAGTTGATACCCTAAGAGATGTGGATACTGTTAGACTGACACTAATAGTTGATACCCCCTAAGAGCTGTGGATACTGTTAGACTGACACTAATAGTTGATACCCTAAGAGATGTGGATACTGTTAGACTGACACTAATAGTTGATACCCCCTAAGAGCTGTGGATACTGTTAGACTGACACTAATAGTTGATACCCTAAGAGATGTGGATACTGTTAGACTGACACTTATAGTTGATACCCCCTAAGAGCTGTGGATACTGTTAGACTGACACTAATAGTTGATACCCCCTAAGAGCTGTGGATACTGTTAGACTGACACTTCTAGCTGCTCCATAGTGTGTTGCTCCATGTCTTCTCTGACTATCCAGTGCCCAATCTAAACAGGAAGTAATCTGTGCACTGTGGAGGACCTCTGCTCAGTGGGGTACTCAGTACTAGCTGCAGCGGCGGGGAACAGGCTGATATAACTAATAATACTTTTATTTACAATATATAATTAATTTTTTGGGAACTCAAGCTCCGGCCCATTCCTGGCAGGGGAAGAAGTCAAGAAAACAATACATGTTTTTTGAGGGGCACCAAAGCGGTTTTGGTCTAGAAGGGATACAGCTTTTGTCAAAATTGACTTTTCGTAGCAGGTTAGGAGAACTTAAGCAGTAGTTTAGGACAACGAATGTAGCAGGTTAGGAGAATTAGGTTAAGATTAGGAAAAGGATTAGCTAAAAATAACCCAAAATATATACTTTTCACGTCAAATTGACATAAGCTGACCCACGAGGCTGATACTATGCACCGAGGGCTGTGGTTTCATATCTCAGAGTCCGTTTGCTTTCTCAACGCTGACAACACAAGCAATAGACGTGCTTTCCTCCTTCCAAATAATGTTCAATTGTTTCAATAAAAGGTAAGGGAATTGCACAGTTCCAAACATACCCACATAGAGAAGAATATTTTTGCAGAACAAAAATGCTGACCTGATTCATTCTGAAGAAATATATAAAGAGCCAAGGTTTCAGTCTACAGTACATGAAATCCTGCTTCCACTTAACAATGAGCACCCTTAAAACCCATGTATGTCACAGACGTTATAGTATGGTTGTAGGAACTGTTACATAGTATGGTTGTAGGAAGTGTTACATAGTACTGCTGTAGGATCTGTTACATAGTACATAGCATGTTTGTAGGAAGTGTTACATAGTACATAGCATGTTTGTAGGAAGTGTTACATAGTACATAGTACTGCTGTAGGATCTGTTGCATAGTACATAGTACTGCTGTAGGATCTGTTACATAGTATGGTTGTAGGAAGTGTTACATAGTACTGCTGTAGGAACTGTTACATAGTACTGCTGTAGGAACTGTTACATAGTACTGCTATAGGAACTGTTACATAGTACATAGTACTGCTGTAGGAACTGTTACATAGTACATAGTACTGCTGTAGGAACTGTTACATAGTATGGCTGTACATAGCATGGTGGTACATACAGTGGGGAGAACAAGTATTTGATACACTGCCGATTTTGCAGGTTTTCCTACTTACAAAGCATGTAGAGGTTTGTAATTGTTATCATAGGTACACTTCAACTGTGAGAGACGGAATCTAAAACAAAAATCCAGAAAATCACATTGTATGATTTTTAAGTAATTCATTTGCATTTTATTGCATGACATAAGTATTTGATCACCTACCAACCAGTAAGAATTCCGGCTCTCACAGACCTGTTAGTTTTTCTTTAAGAAGCCCTCCTGTTCTCCACTCATTACCTGTATTAACTGCACCTGTTTGAACTCGTTACCTGTATAAAAGACACCTGTCCACACACTCAATCAAACAGACTCCAACCTCTCCACAATGGCCAAGACCAGAGAGCTGTGTAAGGACATCAGGGATAAAATTGTAGACCTGCACAAGGCTGGGATGGGCTACAGGACAATAGGCAAGCAGCTTGGTGAGAAGGCAACAACTGTTGGCGCAATTATTAGAAAATAGAAGAAAATAGAAGAAGTTCAAGATGATGGTCAATCACCCTCGGTCTGGGGCTCCATGCAAGATCTCACCTCGTGGGGCATCAATGATCATGAGGAAGGTGAGGGATCAGCCCAGAACTACACGGCAGGACCTGGTCAATGACCTGAAGAGAGCTGGGACCACAGTCTCAAAGAAAACCATTAGTAACACACTACGCCGTCATGGATTAAAATCCTGCAGCGCACACAAGGTCCCCCTGCTCAAGCAGGCGCATGTCCAGGCCCGTCTGAAGTTTGCCAATGACCATCTGGATGATCCAGAGGAGGAATGGGAGAAGGTCATGTGGTCTGATGATTCAAAAATAGAGCTTTTTGGTCTAAACTCCACTCGCCTTGTTTGGAGGAAGAAGAAGGATGAGTACAACCCCAAGAACACCATCCCAACCGTGAAGCATGGAGGTGGAAACATCATTCTTTGGGGATGCTTTTCTGCAAAGGGGACAGGACGACTGCACCGTATTGAGGGGAGGGTGGATGGGGCCATGTATTGCGAGATCTTAGCCAACAACCTCCTTCCCTCAGTAAGAGCATTGATGATGGGTCGTGGCTGGGTCTTCCAGCATGACAACGACCCGAAACACACAGCCAGGGCAACTAAGGAGTGGCTCCGTAAGAAGTATCTCAAGGTCCTGGAGTGGCCTAGCCAGTCTCCAGACCTGAACCCAATAGAAAATCTTTGGAGGGAGCTGAAAGTCCGTATTGCCCAGCGACAGCCCCGAAACCTGAAGGATCTGGAGAAGGTCTGTATGGAGGAGTGGGCCAAAATCCCTGCTGCAGTGTGTGCAAACCTGGTCAAGAACTACAGGAAACGTATGATCTCTGTAATTGCAAACAAAGGATTCTGTACCAAATATTAAGTTCTGCTTTTCTGATGTATCAAATACTTATGTCATGCAATAAAATGCGAATTAATTACTTAAAAATCATACAATGTGATTTTCGGGATTTTTGTTTTAGATTCCGTCTCTCACAGTTGAAGTGTACCTATGATAAAAATTACAGACCTCTACATGCTTTGTAAGTAGGAAAATCGGCAAAATCGGCAGTGTATCAAATACTTGTTCTCCCCACTGTATATGTAGGTACAGTGTCTACACACAAACAGACAGATGTTGGCAGATGGTGTGTGTGTTTAACTCGTATTCAATATTTAACTGATCACCACATAATTCTACATCTGCATTGCTTTGTTGTTTGGGGTTTTAGGCCGGGTGCCTGGAAAGCACTATGTGACATCTGCTGATGTAAAAAGGGCTTTTATAAATAATTTTGATTGATTGATTACTTGAATCAGCTGTGTAGTGCTAGGGCAACAAAAAAAACTAAATGTGCACTCGGGCGTCAGAACCGTGTTTGGGAAACCCTTGCCTACAATGAGATTATTATGGAGAATTTTTTTTTTTATGTTATTATTAAAATGTTTCAAACGGCAGCCAAGCATCGATCATCGTGTCACCAGAATAAGCCCTTGGATATTTATTGGAAAGGAACGTCAAGCTCGTCACCTTGAACTTTCATCACCCTGTGTTCTCCGTGTGTCACAGCACTCTCGTCTGAAGGTAACCCGGTACCGGATTAAAACATTTATGGTAGTTGGAGGTAGTTTTGTGGCAAAAAAAAGGGGGTAAATATGTGTCCATTTGTTATTATATTTACAAGTATGGGGAGCTGCTAATTATTCGTTTTAGAAGCGTGAAGAAGTGACCTTCGTCCTGCCTCCTGTATTCATCAGTTTTAGAACCGTGAATTAGTGACCTTCGTCCTGCCTCCTGTAATCATCCGTTTTAGAACCGTGAAGAAGTGACCTTCGTCCTGCCTCCTGTAATCATCCGTTTTAGAACCGTGAAGAAGTGACCTTCGTCTTGCCTCCTGTAATCATCCGTTTTAGAACCGTGAAGAAGTGACCTTCGTCCTGCCTCCTGTAATCATCCGTTTTAGAAGCGTGAAGAAGTGACCTTCGCCCTGCCTCCTGTAATCATCAGTTTTAGAAGCGTGAAGAAGTGACCTTCGTCCTGCCTCCTGTAATCATCAGTTTTAGAAGCGTGAAGAAGTGACCTTCGTCCTGCCTCCTGTAATCATCCGTTTTAGAACCGTGAAGAAGTGAACTTCGTCCTGCCTCCTGTAATCATCAGTTTTAGAACCATGAAGAAGTGACTGGATTACAGACGATGTGGAACACCTTTGCGCTAGCACGAAGTACGTCTTTGTTTTTTGTTTTTTATACTTGGCAGAGAATGCAGAGACACCGATTTTTGTTTATTTAACAATAAATACACATCGTTTTGAATGCATTTTAAGTAATTTCATAAAATTTTGCATTTTGATATAAAATACAGAAATCTAAATACTCAAGCAATGGACCTAAACACTGTCTGGGGGTATTGCCAAACGTCCAGGCAAGTGTTATCAAGGGCTCAATAGTGTTTTGGGGTGAACTTCCCCTTTAACTTCTGCACACTGGTGAAAAGTCCTACAACATCATGCAGCCTAAAAAATAACCTCGGCTTGTCTTGAGGATATTCTGATCCTGCAGCCGTTAAACCAGAAGAGACAGTTGAATTAGTTGAAAATGTGTTTGTGCTGTGAATGACCATAGAAGTTCACAGCACAAAACACATTTGGGACATGGCTAGAGTTGAATGGCAACTGGTCAGAATAATGGGACAACTGGACAATAAGGTGTTTTACATGCCATTGAGGCAATGCAGGTCTGGTCTGTTGGTGGCAACCTCTACCAACCGTTATCTCTCCCAACAGGACAGTGTGGATGGTGATATCTACTGGGAACAAGGAGCCTTTTATCAATGGCAATTTGAATGCACAGAGATACCGTGACGAGATCCTGAGGCCCATTGTCGTGCCATTCATCCGCCGCCATCACCTCATGTTTCAGCATGATAATGCACGGAACCATGTCGCAAGGATCTGAACACAATTCCTGGAAGCTGAAAATGTCCCAGTTCTTCCATGGCCTGCATACTCACCAGACATGTCACCCATTGAGCATGTTTGGGATGCTCTGGATCGCCATGTACAACAGCGTGTTCCAATTCCCACCAATATCCAGCAACTTCGTACAGACATTGAAGAGGAGAGGGACACCATTCCACAATCAACAGCCTGCATATCTGTATTCCCAGTCATGTGAAATCCATGGATTAGGGCCTAATGAATGTATTGACTGATTTCCTTAAATTAACTGTAACTCAGTAAAATCGTTGAAATTGTTGAATGTTGCATTTATATTTTTGTTCGGTATAAATAAGAGGATTTTTTTTTAAATAAAAAATTATGACAAAGCTGTAAAACATCCTAAATATAAACCATAAACTTGAGGGTTTCCAAATTACACATCTTTTCTATCTTCTTATTTTAGACACTTTTATTTATTTTACTACGTCAGTATGTCGTTTTGGCGTCAAACTGGTGGCAGTTGTGAAAAAGGACCATAAGAGTTGTAGAGGTAATTGAAAATAATGCCATCGTTCATTAAATGCTTTTTTTCATTAATTAGACTATTTCCCCTTAAACAGAATGGTCTATCTACTAGAAACTCAATATTTAATAAAAACAATATGGAGTCAGATATAAAAAAATCCTAAATATATAGGAATACTTAAAAAAAAAAAAAATTGTATAAATGACCAAAGTTAGGATAGTTTTTCTGTTAATTACCAAGAATACTGAAGAATCCGGTAACGTTAGTAAATTACAGGTAGCGTTGCTCCACAGCAGATAGGGTGATGTTTCTAAAATATTAGTTGACGGATCCAGGGAATAGAACAGGATTTGCTTTGAGTGCTTCTCGCACGACAAGGTCAGGGAGAATGCCCTATCGTAAACCTTTTTATTTGAGCTCTCAGAACAACACGGAGAACTAACATTCAGAGCCGTTGGTCTGGGCCGAATGTGTTTGGAGACGTTGGTCAGGGCTGAATGTGTTTGGAGACGTTGGTCAGGGCTGAATGTGTTATGAGACGTTGGTCAGGGCCGAATGTGTTTGGAGACGTTGGTCAGGGCTGAATGTGTTTGGAGACGTTGGTCAGGGCTGAATGTGTTATGAGACGTTGGTCAGGGCTGAATGTGTTTGGAGACGTTGGTCAGGGCTGAATGTGATTGGAGACGTTGGTCAGGGCTGAATGTGTTTGGAGACGTTGGTCAGGGCTGAATGTGATTGGAGACGTTGGTCAGGGCTGAATGTGTTTGGAGACGTTGGTCAGGGCTGAATGTGCTTGGAGACGTTGGTCAGGGCTGAATGTGTTTGGAGACGTTGGTCAGGGCTGAATGTGATTGGAGACGTTGGTCAGGGCTGAATGTGTTTGGAGACGTTGGTCAGGGCTGAATGTGTTATGAGACGTTGGTCAGGGCTGAATGTGTTTGGAGACGTTGGTCAGGGCTGAATGTGTTATGAGACGTTGGTCAGGGCTGAATGTGTTATGAGACGTTGGTCTGGGCTGAATGTGTTATGAGACGTTGGTCAGGGCTGAATGTGTTTGGAGACGTTGGTCAGGGCTGAATGTGTTTGGAGACGTTGGTCAGGGCTGAATGTGTTTGGAGACGTTGGTCAGGGCTGAATGTGTTTGGAGACGTTGGTCAGGGCTGAATGTGTTTGGAGACGTTGGTCAGGGCTGAATGTGTTTGGAGACGTTGGTCAGGGCTGAATGTGTTTGGAGACGTTGGTCAGGGCTGAATGTTGGTCAGGGCTGAATGTGTTATGAGACGTTGGTCAGGGCTGAATGTGTTTGGAGACGTTGGTCAGGGCTGAATGTTGGTCAGGGCCGAATGTGTTATGAGACGTTGGTCAGGGCTGAATGTTGGTCAGGGCTGAATGTGTTATGAGACGTTGGTCAGGGCCGAATGTGTTATGAGACGTTGGTCAGGGCTGAATGTGTTATGAGACGTTGGTCAGGGCTGAATGTGTTTGGAGACGTTGGTCAGGGCTGAATGTGTTATGAGACGTTGGTCAGGGCTGAATGTGATTGGAGACGTTGGTCAGGGCTGAATGTGTTTGGAGACGTTGGTCAGGGCTGAATGTGTTATGAGACGTTGGTCAGGGCCGAATGTGTTATGAGACGTTGGTCAGGGCTGAATGTGTTTGGAGACGTTGGTCAGGGCTGAATGTGTTTGGAGACGTTGGTCAGGGCTGAATGTGTTATGAGACGTTGGTCAGGGCTGAATGTGTTATGAGACGTTGGTCAGGGCCGAATGTGTTTGGAGACGTTGGTCAGGGCCGAATGTGTTTGGAGACGTTGGTCAGGGCTGAATGTGTTTGGAGACGTTGGTCAGGGCTGAATGTGTTATGAGACGTTGGTCAGGGCTGAATGTGTTTGGAGACGTTGGTCAGGGCTGAATGTGTTTGGAGACGTTGGTCAGGGCTGAATGTGTTATGAGACGTTGGTCAGGGCTGAATGTGTTTGGAGACGTTGGTCAGGGCCGAATGTGTTTGGAGACATTGGTCAGGGCTGAATGTGTTTGGAGACGTTGGTCAGGGCTGAATGTGTTATGAGACGTTGGTCAGGGCTGAATGTGTTATGAGACGTTGGTCAGGGCTGAATGTGTTATGAGACGTTGGTCAGGGCTGAATGTGATTGGAGACGTTGGTCAGGGCTGAATGTGTTTGGAGACGTTGGTCAGGGCTGAATGTGTTATGAGACGTTGGTCAGGGCTGAATGTGTTTGGAGACGTTGGTCAGGGCTGAATGTGTTTGGAGACGTTGGTCAGGGCTGAATGTGTTTGGAGACGTTGGTCAGGGCTGAATGTGTTATGTAGACGTTGGTCAGGGCTGAATGTGTTTGGAGACGTTGGTCAGGGCCGAATGTGTTTGGAGACGTTGGTCAGGGCTGAATGTGTTTGGAGACGTTGGTCAGGGCTGAATGTGTTATGAGACGTTGGTCAGGGCTGAATGTGTTTGGAGACATTGGTC
Organism: Salvelinus alpinus; assembly: GCF_045679555.1. Classification (NCBI taxonomy): domain Eukaryota; kingdom Metazoa; phylum Chordata; class Actinopteri; order Salmoniformes; family Salmonidae; genus Salvelinus; species Salvelinus alpinus. The sequence continues at coordinate 97,896,858 of NC_092090.1, forward strand.
AGGGCCGAATGTGTTTGGAGACGTTGGTCAGGGCTGAATGTGTTTGGAGACGTTGGTCAGGGCTGAATGTGTTATGAGACGTTGGTCAGGGCCGAATGTGTTTGGAGACGTTGGTCAGGGCTGAATGTGTTTGGAGACGTTGGTCAGGGCTGAATGTGTTTGGAGACGTTGGTCAGGGCTGAATGTGTTATGAGACGTTGGTCAGGGCTGAATGTGTTTGGAGACGTTGGTCAGGGCTGAATGTGTTATGAGACGTTGGTCAGGGCCGAATGTGTTATGAGACGTTGGTCAGGGCTGAATGTGTTTGGAGACGTTGGTCAGGGCTGAATGTGTTATGAGACGTTGGTCAGGGCTGAATGTGTTTGGAGACGTTGGTCAGGGCTGAATGTGTTATGAGACGTTGGTCAGGGCTGAATGTGTTATGAGACGTTGGTCAGGGCTGAATGTGTTATGAGACGTTGGTCAGGGCTGAATGTGTTATGAGACGTTGGTCAGGGCTGAATGTGTTTGGAGACGTTGGTCAGGGCTGAATGTGTTTGGAGACGTTGGTCAGGGCTGAATGTGTTTGGAGACGTTGGTCAGGGCTGAATGTGATTGGAGACGTTGGTCAGGGCTGAATGTGTTTGGAGACGTTGGTCAGGGCTGAATGTGTTTGGAGACGTTGGTCAGGGCTGAATGTGTTTGGAGACGTTGGTCAGGGCTGAATGTGTTATGAGACGTTGGTCAGGGCTGAATGTGTTTGGAGACGTTGGTCAGGGCTGAATGTGTTTGGAGACGTTGGTCAGGGCTGAATGTGTTTGGAGACGTTGGTCAGGGCTGAATGTGTTTGGAGACGTTGGTCAGGGCTGAATGTGTTATGAGACGTTGGTCAGGGCTGAATGTGTTTGGAGACGTTGGTCAGGGCTGAATGTGTTTGGAGACGTTGGTCAGGGCTGAATGTGTTATGAGACGTTGGTCAGGGCCGAATGTGTTTGGAGACGTTGGTCAGGGCTGAATGTGTTTGGAGACGTTGGTCAGGGCTGAATGTGTTTGGAGACGTTGGTCAGGGCTGAATGTGTTTGGAGACGTTGGTCAGGGCTGAATGTGTTATGAGACGTTGGTCAGGGCTGAATGTGTTATGAGACGTTGGTCAGGGCCGAATGTGTTTGGAGACGTTGGTCAGGGCCGAATGTGTTTGGAGACGTTGGTCAGGGCCGAATGTGTTTGGAGACGTTGGTCAGGGCCGAATGTGTTTGGAGACGTTGGTCAGGGCCGAATGTGTTTGGAGACGTTGGTCAGGGCCGAATGTGTTTGGAGACGTTGGTCAGGGCCGAATGTGTTTGGAGACGTTGGTCTGGGCCGAATGTGTTTGGAGACGTTGGTCAGGGCCGAATGTGTTTGGAGACGTTGGTCAGGGCCGAATGTGTTTGGAGACGTTGGTCAGGGCCGAATGTGTTTGGAGACGTTGGTCAGGGCCGAATGTGTTTGGAGACGTTGGTCAGGGCCGAATGTGTTTGGAGACGTTGGTCAGGGCCGAATGTGTTTGGAGACGTTGGTCAGGGCTGAATGTGTTTGGAGACGTTGGTCAGGGCTGAATGTGTTTGGAGACGTTGGTCAGGGCTGAATGTGTTTGGAGACGTTGGTCAGGGCCGAATGTGTTTGGAGACGTTGGTCAGGGCCGAATGTGTTTGGAGACGTTGGTCAGGGCCGAATGTGTTTGGAGACGTTGGTCAGGGCCGAATGTGTTTGGAGACGTTGGTCTGGGCTGAATGTGTTTGGAGACGTTGGTCAGGGCTGAATGTGTTTGGAGACGTTGGTCAGGGCTGAATGTGTTTGGAGACGTTGGTCAGGGCCGAATGTGTTTGGAGACGTTGGTCAGGGCTGAATGTGTTATGAGACGTTGGTCAGGGCTGAATGTGTTTGGAGACGTTGGTCAGGGCTGAATGTGTTTGGAGACGTTGGTCAGGGCTGAATGTTGGTCAGGGCTGAATGTGTTATGAGACGTTGGTCAGGGCTGAATGTGATTGGAGACGTTGGTCAGGGCCGAATGTGTTATGAGACGTTGGTCAGGGCTGAATGTGTTTGGAGACGTTGGTCAGGGCTGAATGTGTTTGGAGACGTTGGTCAGGGCTGAATGTGTTTGGAGACGTTGGTCAGGGCTGAATGTGTTTGGAGACGTTGGTCAGGGCTGAATGTGTTATGAGACGTTGGTCAGGGCTGAATGTGATTGGAGACGTTGGTCAGGGCTGAATGTTGGTCAGGGCTGAATGTGTTTGGAGACGTTGGTCAGGGCCGAATGTGTTTGGAGACGTTGGTCAGGGCTGAATGTGATTGGAGACGTTGGTCAGGGCTGAATGTGTTTGAGACGTTGGTCAGGGCTGAATGTGTTTGGAGACGTTGGTCAGGGCCGAATGTGTTTGGAGACGTTGGTCAGGGCTGAATGTGGTTGGAGACGTTGGTCAGGGCTGAATGTGATTGGAGACGTTGGTCAGGGCTGAATGTGTTATGAGACGTTGGTCAGGGCTGAATGTGTTATGAGACGTTGGTCAGGGCTGAATGTGTTTGGAGACGTTGGTCAGGGCTGAATGTGTTTGGAGACGTTGGTCAGGGCTGAATGTTGGTCAGGGCTGAATGTGTTATGAGACGTTGGTCAGGGCCGAATGTGTTTGGAGACGTTGGTCAGGGCTGAATGTGTTTGGAGACATTGGTCAGGGCTGAATGTGTTTGGAGACGTTGGTCAGGGCTGAATGTGTTATGAGACGTTGGTCAGGGCTGAATGTGTTTGGAGACGTTGGTCAGGGCTGAATGTGTTTGGAGACGTTGGTCAGGGCTGAATGTGTTTGGAGACGTTGGTCAGGGCTGAATGTGTTTGGAGACGTTGGTCAGGGCTGAATGTGTTTGGAGACGTTGGTCAGGGCTGAATGTGTTTGGAGACGTTGGTCAGGGCCGAATGTGTTATGAGACGTTGGTCAGGGCTGAATGTGTTTGGAGACGTTGGTCAGGGCTGAATGTGATTGGAGACGTTGGTCAGGGCTGAATGTGTTTGGAGACGTTGGTCAGGGCTGAATGTGTTTGGAGACGTTGGTCAGGGCCGAATGTGTTTGGAGACGTTGGTCAGGGCCGAATGTGTTTGGAGACGTTGGTCAGGGCTGAATGTGTTTGGAGACGTTGGTCAGGGCTGAATGTGTTTGGAGACGTTGGTCAGGGCTGAATGTGTTTGGAGACGTTGGTCAGGGCTGAATGTGTTTGGAGACGTTGGTCGGGGCCGAATGTGTTTGGAGACGTTGAAAAGCATCAGTCTGTTCTTGACGTTCAGGGCCTGTTCTTGTCTTGATTCCTGACACATATCAAATGATTCAGGCTTGGTCCTTTTAACTACGTACTGTGTGTCATGTTAGTGAATGTAATAACAGAGCTCTAATGCAACACACCCACCTACTGGTTGTGATTGGATAGAAATATTGGAGATATGGCCATCCACTTAAATTCTCTCTGCGCTCGCTCTCACTCTGCGCTCGCTCTCACTCTGCGCTCGCTCTCACTCTGCGCTCGCTCTCACTCTGCGCTCGCTCTCACTCTGCGCTCGCTCTCTCTCTGCGCGCTCTCTCTCTCTGCGCGCTCTCTCTCTCTGCGCGCTCTCTCTCTCTGCGCTCGCTCTCTCTGCGCTCGCTCTCTCTATGCGCTCGCTCTCTCTATGCGCTCGCTCTCTCTATGCGCTCGCTCTCTCTATGCGCTCGCTCTCTCTATGCGCTCGCTCTCTCTATGCGCTCGCTCTCTCTATGCGCTCGCTCTCTCTATGCGCTCGCTCTGCGCTCTCTCTCTCTGCAAGGGGATTTTGGCATTGGAAACATATGTTTACATTGCCAAAGCAAGTATATTTGTCTATATACAATGTTGTAACGATGTGCAAATAAAGTAAAAGTTAAAGTACAAAAGGGAAAATAAATAAACATAGTTTGTATTTACAATGGTGTTTGTTCTTCACTAGTTGCCCTATTTTTGTGGTAACAGGTCACACATCTTGCTGCTGTGATTGCACACTGTGATATTTCAGCCAATATATATGTGAGTTTATCAAAATGGATTTTGTTTTCAAATTCTTTGTGTGTCTGTGTAATCTGAGGGACATAGTGGGGAGAACAAGTATTTGATACACTGCCGATTTTGCAGGTTTTCCTACTTACAAAGCATGTAGAGGTCTGTAATTTTTAATCATAGGTACACTTCAACTGTGAGAGACGGAATCAAAAATCCAGAAAATCACATTGTATGATTTTTAAGTAATTAATTTGCATTTTATTGCATGACATAAGTATTTGATACGTCAGAAAAGCAGAACTTTATATTTGGTACAGAAACCTTTGTTTGCAATTACAGAGATCATAGGTTTCCTGTAGTTCTTGACCAGGTTTGCACACACTGCAGCAGGGATTTTGGCCCACTCCTCCCTACAGATCTTCTCCAGATCCTTCAGGTTTCAGGGCTGTCGCTGAGCAATACGGACTTTCAGCTCCTTCCAAATATTTTCTATTGGGTTCAGGTCTGGAGACTGGCTAGGCCACTCCAGGACCTTGAGATGCTTCTTACGGAGCCACTCCTTAGTTGCCCTGGCTGTGTGTTTCGGGTTGTTGTCATGCTGGAAGACCCAGCCACGACCTATCTTCAATGCTCTTACTGAGGGAAGGAGGTTGTTGGCCAAGAACTCACGATACATGGCCCCATCCATCCTCCCCTCAATACGGTGCAGTCGTCCTGTCCCCTTTGCAGAAAAGCATCCCCAAAGAAGGATGTTTCCACCTCCATGCTTTACGGTTGGGATGGTGTTCTTGGGGTTGTACTCATCCTTCTTCTTCCTCCAAACATAGCAAGTGGAGTTTAGACCAAAAAGCTCTATTTTTGTCTCATCAGACCACATGACCTTCTCCCATTCCTCCTCTGGATCATCCAGATGGTCATTGGCAAACTTCAGACAGGTCTGGACATGAGCTGGCTTGAGCAGGGGGACCTTGCGTGCGCTGCAGGATTTTAATCCATGACGGCGTAGTGTGTTACTAATGGTTTTCTTTGAGACTGTGGTCCCAGCTCTCTTCAGGTCATTGACCAGGTCCTGCCGTGTAGTTCTGGGCTGATCCCTCACCTTCCTCATGATCATTGATGCCCCACGAGGTGAGATCTTGCATGGAGCCCCAGACCGAGGGTGATTGACCGTCATCTTGAACGTCTTCCATTTTCTAATAATTGCGCCAACAGTTGTTGCCTTCTCACCAAGCTGCTTGCCTATTGTCCTGTAGCCCATCCCAGCCTTGTGCAGGTCTACAATTTTATCCCGGATGTCCTTACACAGCTCTCTGGTCTTGGCCATTGTGGAGAGGTTGGAGTCTGTTTGATTGAGTGTGTGGACAGGTGTCTTTTATACAGGTAACGAGTTCAAACAGGTGCAGTTAATACAGGTAATGAGTGGAGAACAGGAGGGCTTCTTAAAGAAAAACAGGTCTGTGAGAGCCGGAATTCTTACTGCTTGGTAGGTGATCAAATACTTATGTCATGCAATAAAATGCAAATTAATTACTTAAAAATCATACAATGTGATTTTCTGGATTTTTAGATTCCGTCTCTCACAGTTGAAGTGTACCTATGATAAAAATTACAGACCTCTACATGCTTTGTATGTGTCTCTAATATGGTCATACATTTGGCAGGAAGTGCAGCTCAGTTTCAACCTCATTTTTATTTTATTTTTTTTTTACCGTTATTTTACCAGGTAAGTTGACTGACGTTCTCATTTGCAGCAACGACGACGAGCCAATTGTAAACTGGGGATTATTAGGTGACCTTGATGGTTGAGGGCCAGATTGGGAATTTAGCCAGGACACCGGGGTTAACACCCCTACTCTTACGATAAGTGCCATGGGATCTTTAATGACCTCAGAGAGTCAGGACACCCGTTTAACGTCCCATCCGAAAGACGGCACCCTACACAGAGCAGTGTCCCCAATCACTGCCCTGGGGCATTGGGATCTTTGTTTTAGACCAGAGGAAAGAGTGCCTCCTACTGGCCCTCCAACACCACTTCCAGCAGCACCTGGTCTCCCATCCAGGGACTGACCAGGACCAACCCTGCTTAGCTTCAGAAGCAAGCCAGCAGTGGTATGCAGGGTGGTATGCTGCTGGCTTGTAGGCACTGTGCACATACCCTGTCTTCTCTTGAGAGCCAGGTCTGCCTACGGTGGCCTTTCTCTAAAGCAAGGCTATGCTCACTGAGTCTGCACATAGTCAAAGCTTTTCCTTAAGTTTGGGTCAGTCACAGTGGTCAGGTATTCTGCCACTGTGTAGTCTCGGTTTAGGGCCAAATAGCATTCTAGTTTGCTCTGTTTTTTTGTGAATTCTTTCCAATGTGTCAAGTAATTATCTTTTTGTTTTCTCATGAATTGGTTGGGTCTAATTGTGTTGCTGTCCCTGGGCTCTGTGGGGTCTGTTTGTGAACAGAGCCCCAGAATCAGTCCGGGTGCTGCAGACTGTTCTAGTGCCCTCTCTAATTTGTTGATAGATACAGTTGAAGTCAGAAGTTTACATACACCTTAGCCAAATACATTTAAACTCAGTTTTTCACAATTACTGACATTTAATCCCAAGTAAAAATAGCCTGTTTTAGGTCAGTTAGGATCACCACTTTACATTTAAGAATGTGAAATGTCAGAATAATAGTAGAGAGAATGATTTATTTCAGCTTTTATTTCTTTCATCACATTCCCAGTGGGTCAGAAGTTTACATAAACTCAATTAGTGTTTGGTAGCATTGCCTTTCATTGTTTAACTTGGGTCAAACGTTTCAGGTAGCCTTCCACAAGCTTCCCACAATAAGTTGGGTGACTTTTGTCCCTATCCTCCTGACACAGCTGGTGTAACTGAGTCAGGTTTGTAGGCCTCCTTGCTCGCACACCCCTTTCCAGTTCTGCCCACAAAATTTCTATGGGATTGAGGTCCGGGATTTGCAATGGCCACTCCAATACCTTGACGTTGTTGTTCTTAAGCCATTTTGCCACAACTTTGGAAGTATGCTTGGGGTCATTGTCCATTTGGAAGACCCATTTGCGACCAAGCTTTAACTTCCTGACTGATGTCTTGAGATGTTGCTTCAATATGTCCACATAATTTTCCTACCTCATGATGCAATCTATTTTGTGAAGTGCGCCAGTTCATCCTGCAGCAAAGCACCCCCACAACATGACGCTGCCACCCCCATGCTTCACGGTTGGGATGGTGTTCTTCGGCTTGCAAGCCTCCCCTTTTCCCTCCAAACATAACGATGGCCATTATGGCCAAACAGTTCTATTTTTGTTTCATCAGACCAGAGGACATTTCTCCAAAAAGTACGATCTTTGTCCCCATGTGCAGTTGCAAACCGTAGTCTGGCTTTTTAATGGCGGTTGTGAAGCAATGGCTTCTTCCTTGCCGAGCGGCCTTTCAGGTTACGTCGATATAGGACTCGTTTTACTGTGGATATAGACACTTTTGTACCGGTTTCCTCCAGCAAATTCACAAGGTCCTTTGCTGTTGTTCTGGGATTGATTTGCACTTTTCGCACCAAAGTAGGTTCATCTCTAGGAGACAGAACGCATCTCCTTCCTGAGCGGTATGACGGATGCGTGGTCCCATGGTGTTTATACTTGCATACTAATGTTTGTACAGATGAACGTGGTACCTTCAGGCGTTTGGAAATTGCTCCCAAAGATGAACCAGACTTGTGGAGGTCTACAATTTTTTTCTGAGGTCTTGGCTAATTTCTTTTCATTTTCCAATGATGTCAAGCAAAGAGGCACTGAGTTTGAAGGTAGGCCTTGAAATACATCCACAGGTACACCTCCAATTGACTCAAATTATGACAATTAGCCTATCAGATGCTTCTAAAGCCATGATATCATTTTCTGGAATTTTCCAAGCTGTTTAAAGGCACAGTCAACTTAGTGTATGCAAACTTCTGACCCACTGGAATTGTGATACAGCGAATTATAAGTAAAATAATCTGTCTGTAAACAATTGTTGGAAAAATTACTTGTGTCATGCACAAAGTAGATGTCCTAACCGACTTGCCAAAACTATAGTTTGTTAACAAGAAATTTGTGGAGTGGTTGAAAAATGAGTTTTACTGACTGCAACCTAAGTGTATCTAAACTTCTGACTTCAACTGTATGTTAAAGAAGGTGGGGCTTAAGCTGCATCCCTGTCTCAACCCACGGCCATGTGAAAAGAAATCTTTCTCTCCCTCTCTCCCTCCTCCTGCAGAGCCCTAGCTGAACGGTTTGTTGACAATGAAGTCTCTTGTGATGGTTGAGGCTGGCGTGTATAATTTACATATATCTGACGAGCAGCCTAGGAATTAGCGGTGCTGAATTCCCCCATGAATAACGCCTCCTTTCTCCCTCCCAGACATCCCCCCTGATCCTCTCTGCCATAGTGAAAGAACTTCACATTACCTCAGCTTGGGGCACCAGCTAACTAGCTAACAACTGGTCCAATCAGGAATCCTAAAGTAGGAGTAGGGGGTGGTACTGGTAAAATATGACCCTATCCTCTCCCCCGTATCGTCTCCCCTCTACCCCCTATCCTCTCCCCTCTATTCCCCTACGGCTCCCCTCCACCCCCCCCTAATCCTCCCCTCCATCCCCCCTAATGCTCCCCTCCACCCCACCTAATCCTCCCCTCCACCCCCCATAATGCTCCCCTCCACCCCCCCTAATGCTCCCCTCCACCCCCCCTAATGCTCCCCTCATCATCTCTGGGGACAGCCGAAGAACCCCTTTGGAATCCTTTTTCTAAGAGCGTATGGCCCAGTCCGTTATGTAATCGTTTACCTTTACTCAACTCAGCACCGTGTTTAAAGACTAACTGGAGAGGCTCCCCAGCCGCTGGGGCTAGCATAGCACAGACATGTAGTACACACACACACACACACACACACACACACACACACACACCACCCCCCAGCCGCTGGGGCTAGCATAGCACAGACATGTAGTACACCCCCCCCCCCCCCCAGCCTCTGGGTCTAGCATAGCACAGACATGTAGTACACACACCCCCCCCCCCCCAGCCTCTGGGTCTAGCATAGCACAGACATGTAGTACACCCCCCCCCCCCCCCCAGCCGCTGGGGCTAGCATAGCACAGACATGTAGTAAACACAAATAGTTGTGTTGTGACAAGGTAGGGTTGGTATACAGAATATAGCCCTATGATAAAATACAGAGTCCATATTATGGCAAGAACAGCTCAAATAAGCAAAGAGAAATGACAGTCCATCATTACTTTAAGACATGAAGGTCAGCCAATACAGAAAATTTCAAGAACTTTGAAAGTGTCTTCAAGTGTAGTCGCAAAAAAACATCAAGCGCTATGATGAAACTGGCTGTCATGAGGACCGCCACAGGAAAGGAAGACCCAGAGTTACCTCTGCTGCAGAGGATAAGTTCATCAGAGTTACCAGCCTCAGAAATTGCAACCCAAATAAATGCTTCTCAGAGTTCAAGTAACAGACACATCAACTGTTCAGAGGAGACTGAATGAATCAGGCCTTCATGGTCAAATTGCTGCAAAGAAATCACTACTAAAGGACACCAATAAGAAGAAGAGACTTGCTTGGGCCAAGAAACAAGAGCAATGGACATTAGACCGAAATCCAGTCCTTTGGTCTGGAGTCAAAATTTGAGATTTTTGGTTCCAACCGCCGTGTCTTTGTGAGACGCTGTGTGGGTGAACGGATGATCTCCACATGTGTGGTTCCCACCATGAAGCATGGAGGAAGAAGTGTTATGGTGTGGGGGTGCTTTGCTGGTGACACAGTCTATGATTTATTTAGAATTCAAGGCACACTTAACCAGCATGGCTACCACAGCATTCCGCAGCGATACGCCATCCCATCTGGTTTAGGCTTAGTGGGACTATCATTGGTTTTTCCACAGGACAATGACCCAACACACCTGCAGGCTGTATAAGGGCTATTTTACCAAGAAGGAGAGTGATGAAATGCTGCATCAGATGACCTGGCCTCCACAACCCCCGACCTCAACCAAATTGAGATGGCTTGGGATGAGTCAGACCGCAGAGTGAAGGAAAAGCAGCCAACAAGTGCTCAGCATATGTGGGAACTCCTTCAAGACTGTTGGAAAAGCATTCCAGGTGAAGCTGGTTGAGAGAATGCCAAGAGTGTGCAAAGCTGTCATCAAAGCAAAGGGTGGCTACTTTGAAGAATCTAAAATATATTTTGATTTGTTTAACAATTTTTTGGTTACTACATGATTCCATATGTGTTATTTCATAGTTTCGATGTCTTCACTATTATTCTACAATGTAGAAAATAGTAAAAATAAAGAAAAACCCTTGAATGAGTAGGTATGTCCAAACTTTTGACTGGTACTGTATATACATGATCACAGTAATCACAGTTAACAATTGGTTTAGGGTTTAGGGTGCCAGATGTACATACATCGTCACAGTTAAGGGTCTCTAGGATGTAGGGTCTAAGGGACTACGGTCTATTGTGCCAGACCTACTGTACGTACACTAAGAGTTTAGGGTGTAGGGTGCCAGACCTACTGCACATACACTAAGAGTTTAGGGTGTAGGGTGCCAGACCTACTGTACGTACACTAAGAGTTTAGGGTGTAGGGTGCCAGACCTACTGTACGTACACTAAGAGTTTAGGGTGTAGGGTGCCAGACCTACTGTACGTACACTAAGAGTTTAGGATGCCAGACGTACGTACATTGTCACAGTCGTCACAGTCCGGTAGTCCAGCCTTCTGAATTGATCTCTTGACCTCCAGGGAAAAGTTGTCGAACTCTGGTTTGACCGTCCGGAGCAGCGTGACTGTGTTGAGGGCAGAGTACGCCTGTCGCGCCTCACTGTCGTACCTATCCCCTCGCTTCCACGAGCCGTTGCCTAGGATACCAAACAGGGAGAGATGAAAAAGAGGTGACATTTTTGACATGTTGAAAAGTTTGTCTATAACCATGTAGTGCAGTCCTGGGTATGGAGATGTGCATAGTGGGAAGGCCTTTACTCCGGACAAGAATTAAAACATGGGGTTCTATTTTAACAAACCTAAAAATAGTAAATCTAAGCATTAAAACATGGTGTGAAGGCCTTTACTCCAGCCAAGCATTAATACATGGTGTGCAGGCCTTTACTCCAGCCAAGCATTAATACATGGTGTGCAGGCCTTTACTCCAGCCAAGTATTAATACATGGGGTGCAGGCCTTTACTCCAGCCAAGCATTAAAACATGGGGTTCCATTTTAACAAACCTAACGGAGAGTAAATCTAAGCATTAAAACATGGTGTGCAGGCCTTTACTCCAGCCAAGCATTAAAACATGGGGTTCTATTTTAACAAACCTAACGAGTGAATCTAATCTCAGGCAGTAGCGCTATGGGTTCAGCAGTGTGTCAGAAATATTGTTGCTATTTTCACGATCACAATTATCGGCGCACTTGCTGGCGTTGGTGCGAAAGGGCTGGGTTTTATATGAATAAACAAGTTGTGTTGAGGCTTGGCCCCTTACTGGCCAATCAGAAGGTGCGAAAATATGTGGTTGTTTCAAGTTGTGTATTTACAGTCTGTTATTTATTGCCTTGGAATCAACTCCAATTCCAATGTTAGTTTGTTAAATGGCTTACAGAAACAAAATAACAAAATGTATCCCATCTTTGCTAAATAGGTTAACTTGAACCCATTTGCAGTCCACATTGTTCTAAGTAATTATATGTCTTCAATAGCATCCACACTGATATAGGGGCTCCTACTGTAAATACATTATGTAGAGTACATAGCATCCACACTGGTATAGGGGCTAGGCCTACTGTAAATACAGTATGTAGTGTACATAGCATCCACACTGATATAGGGGCTAGGCCTACTGTAAATACAGTATGTAGTGTACATAGTATCCACACTGATATAGGGGCTAGGCCTACTGTAAATACAGTATGTAGTGTACATAGTATCCACACTGATATAGGGGCTAGGCCTACTGTAAATACAGTATGTAGTGTACATAGTATCCACACTGATATAGGGGCTAGGCCTACTGTAAATACAGTATGTAGTGTACATAGTATCCACACTGATATAGGGGCTAGGCCTACTGTAAATACAGTATGTAGTGTACATAGTATCCACACTGATATAGGGGCTAGGCCTACTGTAAATACAGTATGTAGTGTACATAGTATCCCCACTGATATAGGGGCTAGGCCTACTGTAAATACAGTATGTAGTGTACATAGCATTCACACTGATATAGGGGCTAGGCCTACTGTAAATACAGTATGTAGTGTACATAGCATTCACACTGATATAGGGGCTAGGCCTACTTTAAATACAGTATGTAGTGTACATAGCATCCACAGTGAGGCGACGTTGTGCTGATGTGTATTTTTACCGTAGGACGAGGAGTTGAAGAGTTCGATGTTGAAGAAGATGTAGCTGCCGTTGGTGAGCCTCCTTCTGTGAACCGCTAGCATGATGTCTCGGACAACGTCTGCTCCCGCACACATGATAACAACTGCAAGGAAACGACACGGAGCAAACAGTGTTACGACTCAACCCAGTTCCAACAAGACTAGAAATACATACAGTATATAGTGTAGGAGACCGTTTCAGAAAACAATGTACACAGAACATTTGATAAAATCCTAATCTTTAAGCTGTAATGGAAAGGATGCCTGTATTCTCGCTACAGGTTTAATACAACACCCAATCCTCATTTGTCGTTTCTTAAAAAAACAAAGCATCTTTGAATGAGCCATCGAAGCACAAATAAAAAAATAATGATCCCGGTGCGATTAAATAGATTCAAACCCTCCTGCCCAACATGTCTGGTCTGATGCAGTCTTAGGTTACGTCCCAAACGGCACTCTATTCCCATGAGGCTCTGATCTAAAGTGGTGCACTATATAGGGAATAGGGTGCCATTGTAGTCGTCGTTTCTATAGAAGTACCGTGTGTTTGTAGTCGTTGGTTCTATAGAAGTACCGTGTGTTTGTAGTCGTCGTTTCTATAGAAGTACCGTGTGTTTGTAGTCGTTGGTTCTATAGAAGTACCGTGTGTTTGTAGTCGTTGGTTCTATAGAAGTACCGTGTGTTTGTAGTCGTTGGTTCTATAGAAGTACCGTGTGTTTGTAGTCGTTGGTTCTATAGAAGTACCGGGTGTTTGTAGTCGTTGGTTCTATAGAAGTACCGTGTGTTTGTAGTCGTTGGTTCTATAGAAGTACCGTGTGTTTGTAGTCGTTGGTTCTATAGAAGTACCGGGTGTTTGTAGTCGTTGGTTCTATAGAAGTACCGTGTGTTTGTAGTCGTTGGTTCTATAGAAGTACCGGGTGTTTGTAGTCGTTGGTTCTATAGAAGTACCGTGTGTTTGTAGTCGTTGGTTCTATAGAAGTACCGTGTGTTTGTAGTCGTTGGTTCTATAGAAGTACCGGGTGTTTGTAGTCGTTGGTTCTATAGAAGTACCGTGTGTTTGTAGTCGTTGGTTCTATAGAAGTACCGGGTGTTTGTAGTCGTTGGTTTTATAGAAGTACCGGGTGTTTGTAGTCGTTGGTTCTATAGAAGTACCGGGTGTTTGTAGTCGTTGGTTTTATAGAAGTACCGGGTGTTTGTAGTCGTTGGTTCTATAGAAGTACCGGGTGTTTGTAGTCGTTGGTTCTATAGAAGTACCGTGTGTTTGTAGTCGTTGGTTCTATAGAAGTACCGGGTGTTTGTAGTCGTTGGTTCTATAGAAGTACCGTGTGTTTGTAGTCGTTGGTTCTATAGAAGTACCGGGTGTTTGTAGTCGTTGGTTCTATAGAAGTACCGGGTGTTTGTAGTCGTTGGTTCTATAGAAGTACCGTGTGTTTGTAGTCGTTGGTTCTATAGAAGTACCGTGTGTTTGTAGTCGTTGGTTCTATAGAAGTACCGTGTGTTTGTAGTCGTTGGTTCTATAGAAGTAGAAGGAAATAAAAACACAACTGTTGATATCAGAGTAATAAGCGTCAATGCTGATGATTTATCTTGTACTACCTTGGTTACACCCAAAATTAAAGTGTACACACACGTGAACATGGCACGTTGTGCCCACTTGCTTCTTGTGGTTTCAGAAGTGCACAATTACATAGAGCACCATCCTAACCCTGCACTCAACCAGACAGTACAGGCCTATGAGGACCCTCCTAACCCTGCAATCAACCAGACAGTACAGGCCTATGAGGACCCTCCTAACCCTGGACTCAACCAGACAGTACAGGCCTGAGGACCATCCTAACCCTGCAATCAACCAGACAGTACAGGCCTATGAGGACCCTCCTAACCCTGGACTCAACCAGACAGTACAGGCCTGAGGACCATCCTAACCCTGCAATCAACCAGACAGTACAGGCCTATGAGGACCTTCCTAACCCTGGACTCAACCAGACAGTACAGTACAGGCTATGTAAATAATTATTGGCACCCGTGATAAAGATGAGCAAAAAAAAGACTGTATTAAATAAATAATAACTATATTGAATGCTCCAAGGTGAACATTTATATTATTTTATAATAATACAATTACCCAGAGAAAGAGATTTTGTTTAAGAAGTGATCATTTTCTTCTTAAAAAGGAAGTGGTTAAAAAATGTATTGGCACCCCTGTTTTCAATACCCTTTCAATACCTAACCTTGTGAGGATAATGGCACTGAGGGCTCTATTCAATCCGTATCGCAGCAGTACAGCCTCACAGCATGATTTCAATTTCAAAAAGGCAATGATTCCGGTGTCAGCAAAAATACTGCATTCACGGCAAAATACTGCATATGTCGGCTCAATGGGAAATGACCTTAACATTTCCATATACGCAATCTGTAACGCTTCAGCCATCCAGATTTTCTTTTTTAAAAGAGTCCTGAGTCTTTTTCTAGAATGTTTTATGAGATTCCAGAACACATTGGGAGGGATCTTAGACCCGTTCCTCTATACAGAATCTGATTCCAGAACACATTGGGAGGGATCTTAAACCCGTTCCTCTATAACAGAATCTGATTCCAGAACACATTGGGAGGGATCTTAGACCCGTTCCTCTATAACAGAATCTGATTCCAGAACACATTGGTGGGATCTTAGACCCGTTCCTCTATAACAGAATCTGATTCTACAACACATTGGGAAGGATCTTAGACCCATTCCTCTATAACAGAATCTGATTCAGGAACACACTGGGAGGGATCTTAGACCCGTTCCTCTATACAGAATCTGATTCCAGAACACATTGGGAGGGATCTTAGACCCGTTCCTCTATACAGAATCTGATTCCAGAACACATTGGGAGGGATCTTAGACCCGTTCCTCTATAACAGAATCTGATTCCAGAACACATTGAGAGGGATCTTAGACCCGTTCCTCTATACAGAATCTGATTCCAGAACACATTGGGAGGGATCTTAGACCCGGTCCTCTATAACAGAATCTGATTCTAGAACACATTGGGAGGGATCTTAGACCCGTTCCTCTATACAGAATCTGATTCCAGAACACATTGGGAGGGATCTTAAACCCGTTCCTCTATAACAGAATCTGATTCCAGAACACATTGGGAGGGATCTTAAACCCGTTCCTCTATAACAGAATCTGATTCTACAACACATTGAGAGGGATCTTAGACCCGGTCCTCTATAACAGAATCTGATTCTAGAACACATTGAGAGGGATCTTAGACCCGTTCCTCTATAACAGAATCTTTCCAGATCGTTGATATCCTTCATCTGTTCTTATGGACTGACCCTCTTCAATTCAAACCACAGTGTTTCAAATGGGGCTTAAGTCCCGGAGACTGAGATGACCGTTACAAAATGTTGATTTTGATGTGTGCTTGGGGTTGTCGTCTTGCTGGAAGATCTGTAGTGCGGCCAAGTTTCAGCCTCTAACAGAGGCAACCAGGTTTCTGGCTAAAATGTCCTGGTACTAGGTAGAGTTCATGATGCCTTTGACCCCATTACATCAAAAGATACACCACCATATTTTGCAGTAGGTATGGGGTTATTTTCTGATTATGCATCCTCAACAGGTGGAACTAACTTATTTCCATGTATGTACTATGTGTCACGGGAGGCTGGTGAGGGGAGGACGGCTCATTATAATAGGTGGAATGGAGTGACTGGAATGGTATCAAACATATGGAAACGATGTGTTTGATACCGTTCCATTTATTCCATTCCAGCCATTACTTTGAGCCCGTCCTCTTCAATTAAGGTGCCACCAGCCGCCTGTTCTGTGTGTATATGTTTTACTGAACATTTATTTAACATTTATTTAACTAGGCAAGTCAGTTAAGAACAAATTCTTATTAAGAATGACGGCCTACCAAAAGGCAAGATTAAAAATAAAACTGGAATTAAAAATAATAATAAATTAAATAAAGAATTTAGGACAAAACACACATCACGACAAGAGAGACAACACAACACTACATAAGAGACCTAAAGACGACAACACAGCATGGTAGCAACACAACATGACAACAACATGATAGCAACACAGCATGGTAGCAACACAACATGACAACAACATGATAGCAACACAGCATGGTAGCAACACAACATGACAACAACATGATAGCAACACAGCATGGTAGCAACACAACATGACAACAACATGATAGCAACACAGCATGGTAGCAACACAACATGACAACAACATGGCAGCAACACAGCATGGTAGCAACACAACATGACAACATGATAGCAACACAGCATGGTAGCAACACAACATGACAACATGATAGCAACACAGCATGGTAGCAACACAACATGACAACAACATGATAGCAACACAGCATGGTAGCAACACAACATGACAACATGATAGCAACACAGCATGGTAGCAACACAACATGACAACAACATGATAGCAACACAGCATGGTAGCAGCACAACATGACAACAACATGGTAGCAACACAACATGACAACAACATGATAGCAACACAGCATGGTAGCAACACAGCATGACAACATGATAGCAACACAGCATGGTAGCAACACAACATGACAACAACATGATAGCAACACAGCATGGTAGCAACACAACATGACAACAACATGATAGCAACACAGCATGGTAGCAACACAACATGACAACAACATGGCAGCAACACAAAACAGGGTACCAACATTATTGGACACAGACAACAGCGAATAAAATCAAACAGAAGCTGAGCAAGCGGGAAAATGAGGTGATGAAGAGAAACCGATGTCACAGCTAGAGGCATGAGCCTCCTGCACAGTTGTAATAGTATTAGGTGCTGATCATGTAGATGGAACCACATAGTTGACCTACCTACTTCTAGGTGACGATCACGAGGGGAAAAAACCTCTTCATTCAAGTCTTCCCTGGAGACGTATCAAGTACCGCAGGCTGAGTAGCCCCACAGTAGCTTCAGACAATTGTCCCTAAAGGTACTAAGATTCCATTAATGGTAACACTACACATCACAGCCAGGGGATACCCGTCCTTAGGCTGGTCCCAGATCTGTTAATAGCAACACTACACATCACAGCCAGGGGATACCTGTCCTTAGGCTGGTCCCAGATCTGTTAATAGCAACACTACACATCACAGCCAGGGGATACATGTCCTTAGGCTGGTCCCAGATCTGTTAATAGCAACACTACACATCACAGCCAGGGGATACCTGTCCTTAGGCTGGTCCCAGATCTGTTAATGGCAACACTACACATCACAGCCAGGGGATACCTGTCCTTAGGCTGGTCCCAGATCTGTTAATAGCAACACTACACATCACAGCCAGGGGATACCTGTCCTTAGGCTGGTCCCAGATCTGTTAATGGAAACACTACACATCACAGCCAGGGGATACCTGTCCTTAGGCTGGTCCCAGATATGTTAATGGCAACACTACACATCACAGCCAGGGGATACCTGTCCTTAGGCTGGTCCCAGATCTGTTAATGGAAACACTACACATCACAGCCAGGGGATACCTGTCCTTAGGCTGGTCCCAGATCTGTTAATAGCAACACTACACATCACAGCCAGGGGATACCTGTCCTTAGGCTGGTCCCAGATCTGTTAATAGCAACACTACACATCACAGCCAGGGGATACATGTCCTTAGGCTGGTCCCAGATCTGTTAATATCAACACTATACATCACAGCCAGGGGATACCTGTCCTTAGGCTGGTCCCAGATCTGTTAATATCAACACTACACATCACAGCCAGGGGATACCTGTCCTTAGGCTGGTCCCAGATCTGTTAATGGCAACACTACACATCACAGCCAGGGGATACCTGGTCTTAGGCTGGTCCCAGATCTGTTAATGGCAACACTACACATCACAGCCAGGGGATACCTGTCCTTAGGCTGGTCCCAGATCTGTTAATAGCAACGCTACACATCACAGCCAG
Organism: Salvelinus alpinus; assembly: GCF_045679555.1. Lineage (NCBI taxonomy): Eukaryota > Metazoa > Chordata > Actinopteri > Salmoniformes > Salmonidae > Salvelinus > Salvelinus alpinus. The sequence continues at coordinate 97,915,270 of NC_092090.1, forward strand.
GGGATACCTGTCCTTAGGCTGGTCCCAGATCTGTTAATAGCAACACTACACATCACAACCAGGGGATACCTGTCCTTAGGCTGGTCCCAGATCTGTTAATGGCAACACTACACATCACAGCCAGGGGATACCTGGCCTTAGGCTGGTCCCAGATCTGTTAATGGAAACACTACACATCACAGCCAGGGGATACCTGTCCTTAGGCTGGTCCCAGATCTGTTAATATCAACACTACACATCACAGCCAGGGGATACCTGGCCTTAGGCTGGTCCCAGATCTGTTAATGGCAACACTACACATCACAGCCAGGGGATACCTGGTCTTAGGCTGGTCCCAGATCTGTTAATGGCAACACTACACATCACAGCCAGGGGATACCTGTCCTTAGGCTGGTCCCAGATCTGTTAATAGCAACGCTACACATCACAGCCAGGGGATACCTGTCCTTAGGCTGGTCCCAGATCTGTTAATAGCAACACTACACATCACAACCAGGGGATACCTGTCCTTAGGCTGGTCCCAGATCTGTTAATGGCAACACTACACATCACAGCCAGGGGATACCTGTCCTTAGGCTGGTCCCAGATCTGTTTGTGTTTGGCGTAGAGCTGTGCAAGAATGGTCAGAAATCCACATGGAGATAAATTGTCTGAACTGATGCGATAATGATAGATAGAATGACAGGTTTTGTTACATTTCCCTTTTAACTACTATTACTAGCTGTGATGCTTGTAGCCATCAATTGTCTCATTAACAAATCACCCATATTAACAAACTTATTTAAAAAATGTCAAACTTCACATTTCTCTAGTATAGGATACTTTATAGTAACGAATGATATAAACAAAATGCCTGCGGTAAGTGGTCAGTGTGGTCGGTCGGTCGGTCGGTGTGGCCGGTCAGTGTGGCCGGTCAGTGTGGCCGGTCAGTGTGGTCTGTCATTTTTTGTGGGGTTTATCTCCCTGCTGCAGTTTCACACATCAGCATTTCCAGTCGGTTTCACAGAGTTGAGGTAACAATGTGTCAAGTTAACCACGTCACCCAAAGACATTTATCTCCACTGTAAAAACAGCTGATTCCGAAGTGAATTTGTGATACTGTATCTTCTTGAAATACACGCCACGTTTGGACAACAGCTCATAGCAGTGTACAGTAGAGAAGGTAGTCCCAGCTCCAACAAATATCAACAGAAAACCTGTGCAATAGTCACAGTACATAAGTAAGATACAGTAGGGGACAGTCAGAGAAGGGCTCGGCGGCCCTAGTCTTTACCCAAATATCAACAGAAAACCTGTCTGGTTACTATGGAGCGAGGTTAAAAATAAAACCCAACAAAACAGGCAAACAAACAAACAACGAGGAGAGGCCAAGTGGGCATTTGGAAAAAGTTTGGAAATAACTCGAGAGTGTCCCAGTGTTGACCAGCCGTGGTTAATAGGGTTGAGCCCCAAATAGCATCCTATCCCCTATATAGTGCACTATTTTGACCAGGGCCCACAGGGCTCTATATAAGACGATAAGGGTCAAAGTAGTGCACTAAATAGGGAATCGGGGGGCCATTTGGAACACAACCAGAGTCTGCTGAAACATTCCCCCTCTTCTGTCAGTGTAGCGCCCGGCCGGTCAGGGGGCTAGCGTCCAGAGAGGGGACACACTTCACCTCAGTCCTGCTGACAGTATTACTGCACCGTTTCATTACCGGGACAGAGACAACAATTCCAGCACTGTGTCTGTCTGCATGCGCGTGTCCGTCTGTCTGCATGCGCGTGTCTGTCTGTCTGCATGCGCGTGTCTGTCTGTCTGCATGCGCGTGTCCGTCTGTGTCCGCCTGTCTGCATGCACGTGTCCGTCTGTCTGCATGCGCGTGTCCGTCTGTCTGCATGCGCGTGTCCGTCTGTCTGCATGCGCGTGTCCGTCTGTGTCCGCCTGTGTCCGTCTGTCTGCATGCGCGTGTCTGTCTGTCTGCATGCGCGTGTCCGTCTGTCTGCATGCGCGTGTCCGTCTGTCTGCATGCGCGTGTCCGTCTGTCTGCATGCGCGTGTCCGTCTGCCTGCATGCGCGTGTCCGTCTGTCTGCATGCGCGTGTCCGTCTGTCTGCATGCGCGTGTCCGTCTGTCTGCATGCGCGTGTCCGTCTGTCTGCGTGTCCGTCTGTCTGCGTGTCCGTCTGTCTGCGTGTCCGTCTGTCTGCGTGTCCGTGTCCGTCTGTCTGCGTGTCCGTCTGTCTGCGTGTCCGTCTGTCTGCATGCGCGTGTCCGTCTGTCTGCATGCGCGTGTCCGCCTGTGTCCGTCTGTGTCTATCTGTGTCCATCTGTGTCCGTCTGTCTGTTCTCCCCTCTCTAGGTAGGGAGCACTGAGCTCAGGAATGCAGAGAAGGGGCGCTACACACGGGCCCTACTTATCGTGGCTCACAGGACGTTTTTATGTGTCTCCTTGGCACATTTTAAACATGGTGTTGTGTGAGTGCATTATGCAAATAGGGGAACGACGTTGTGCAAACTTGTAACGCAGCCTGCCTGCCTGCCTGCCTGCCTGCCTGCCTGCCTGCCTGCCTGCCTGCCTGTATGCCTGTTACTACTGAGATGCTGAGAATGCTGCTGTGGGGCAGAGAGGAGAGGAGAGAGCAAGTACAGGAGTAGAGAAGGAGTGGAGGAGAGAGTGGAGTAGTGGAGGAGAGGAGGAGTTGAGGAGAGAGTGTAGTAGTGGAGGAGAGGAGGAGTGGAGAGAGTGGAGTAGTGGAGGAGGAGAGAAGGAGTGGAGGAGGAGAGAAGGAGTGGAGGAGAGAGTGGAGTAGCGGAGGAGAGGAGGAGAGAAGGAGTGGAGAAGGAGTGGAGGAGAGAGTGGAGTAGCGGAGGAGAGAAGGAGTGGAGGAGGAGAGGAGTGGAGGAGAGAGTGGAGTAGTGGAGGGGAGGAGGAAAGATTCGAACTTGCAACCAGTCCAATGCTCTAACCACTAGGCTACGCTGCCGCCCCTCAGACTAATGACAGTGTTACAGCCTAGCTATCTATCTCCTGTATCTAATCCTCAGACTAATGACAGTGTCCGCTGGGGGCAAAATGTTAATTGGATGTTACATTCAAAGAACTCTACCCCACATGCCAGGTAGTTCCGTATGCTAGTTTGCTACATTGCAGAAAATGGAAGAAACCCCAGAGGGTGCTCTATAGACAACATCAGCATACACCTGCACTGAATCCTCTCGGAGGACACCTGCACTGAATCCTCGGGGAGGACACCTGCACTGAATCCTCTCGGAGGACACCTGCACTGAATCCTCGGGGAGGACACCTGCACTGAATCCTCTCGGAGGACACCTGCACTGAATCCTCTCGGAGGACACCTGCACTGAATCCTCTCGGAGGACACCTGCACTGAATCCTCTCGGAGGACACCTGCACTGAATCCTCGGGGAGGACACCTGCACTGAATCCTCTCGGAGGACACCTGCACTGAATCCTCTCGGAGGACACCTGCATTGAATCCTCTCGGAGGACACCTGCACTGAATCCTCGGGGAGGACACCTGCACTGAATCCTCTCGGAGGACACCTGCACTGAATCCTCGGGGAGAACACCTGCACTGAATCCTCTCGGAGGACACCTGCACTGAATCCTCTCGGAGGACACCTGCACTGAATCCTCGGGGAGAACACCTGCACTGAATCCTCTCGGAGGACACCTGCACTGAATCCTCTCGGAGGACACCTGCACTGAATCCTCTCGGAGGACACCTGTACTGAATCCTCTCGGAGGACACCTGCATTGAATCCTCAGGGAGAACACCTGCACTGAATCCTCAGGGAGGACACCTGCACTGAATCCTCAGGGAGAACACCTGCACTGAATCCTCAGGGAGAACACCTGCACTGAATCCTCAGGGAGAACACCTGCACTGAATCCTCTGGGATTCAAAGATGTAGATTCACACACAGAGCGCTGCAGATGTTAATTAAGCCTTCGCAGAAGGCAGGAATCCTGGTCACAGGCAGGCATAGGTCAAACACAGGTAGGCCGTCAAAAACAAACACTAGCTCACAACCATACAAACAGAAAGAACTGAACTAAATAGGGAGCTGATGAGACCAGGTGAGAAACGAACACAGGCGAAATCAATAAACAAACATGAGACAGGGCTACGTTCCAGAACACAACGAAACAGGGCTACGTTCCAGAACACAACGAAACAGGGCTACGTTCCAGAACACAACGAAACAGGGCTACGTTCCAGAACACAACGAAACAGGGCTACGTTCCAGAACACAACGAAACAGGGCTACGTTCCAGAACACAACGAAACAGGGCTACGTTCCAGAACACAAAGAAACAGGGCTACGTTCCAGAACACAACGAAACAGGGCTACGTTCCAGAACACAAAGAAACAGGGCTACGTTCCAGAACACAAAGAAACAGGGCTACGTTCAAGAACACAAAGAAACAGGGCTACGTTCAAGAACACAAAGAAACAGGGCTACGTTCAAGAACACAAAGAAACAGGGCTACGTTCAAGAACACAAAGAAACAGGGCTACGTTCAAGAACACAAAGAAACAGGGCACAAGGTTGACTAAGAAAAGAAAAGCAGAACCTTACAACACCAACCTATTCTGATGAGCTTTCGGTCTGAGACTTCCTGGCCAACTTCCTGGCCAACTTCCTGTCCATCCTCACGCACTGTTAGACATACTAAACTAATCTAGTGAGCAACTTTGGAGCTCCGCCAAAGAAAGGCTTTTGATTGGTTTGACGTGTTGCGAGGAGTGAAGGATTTACAACGGGTACCTTATAATTATTATTATTATTTATTTTACAGCTATTTAACAATTTGTTCTGCCATGAACTTCCCCAGGCTTCCCATTTACGAAACTCAATGAGGCTACTAGTTGGGTACATCTTAGTCTTCAGACTACAGGCTTGATAGTGCCAGCTGTATATCCTAGTCAGACTACAGACTTGACAATGCCAGCTGTATATCCTAGTCAGACTACAGACTTGATAGTACCAGCTGTATATCCTAGTCAGACTACAGACTTGACAATGCAAGCTGTATATCCTAGTCAGACTACAGACTTGATAGTACCAGCTGTACATCCTAGTCAGACTACAGACTGCAGACTTGATAGTACCAGCTGTATATCCTAGTCAGACTACAGACTTGATAATGCCAGCTGTATATCCTAGTCAGACTACAGACTTGATAATGCCAGCTGTATATCCTAGTCAGACTACAGACTTGATAATGCCAGCTGCATATCCTAGTCAGGCTAAAGACTTGATAATGCCAGCTGTATATCCTAGTCAGGCTATAGACTTGATAATGCCAGCTGTATATCCTAGTCAGACTACAGACTTGACAATGCCAGCTGTATATCCTAGTCAGACTACAGACTTGATAGTACCAGCTGTATATCCTAGTCAGACTACAGACTTGATAATGCCAGCTGTATATCCTAGTCAGACTACAGACTTGATAATGCCAGCTGTATATCCTAGTCAGACTACAGACTTGATAGTGCCAGCTGTATATCCTAGTCAGGCTACAGACTTGATAATGCCAGCTGTATATCCTAGTCAGACTACAGACTTGATAATGCCAGCTGTATATCCTAGTCAGACTACAGACTTGATAATGCCAGCTGTATATCCTAGTCAGACTACAGACTTGATAATGCCAGCTGTATATCCTAGTCAGGCTACAGACTTGATAGTGCCAGCTGTATATCCTAGTCAGGCTACAGACTTGATAATGCCAGCTGTATATCCTAGTCAGACTACAGACTTGATAGTGCCAGCTGTATATCCTAGTCAGACTACAGACTTGATAATGCCAGCTGTATATCCTAGTCAGACTACAGACTTGATAATGCCAGCTGTATATCCTAGTCAGACTACAGACTTGATAGTGCCAGCTGTATATCCTAGTCAGACTACAGACTTGATAATGCCAGCTGTATATCCTAGTCAGACTATAGACTTGATAATGCCAGCTGTATATCCTAGTCAGACTACAGACTTGATAGTGCCAGCTGTATATCCTAGTCAGGCTACAGACTTGATAATGCCAGCTGTATATCCTAGTCAGACTACAGACTTGATAATGCCAGCTGTATATCCTAGTCAGACTACAGACTTGATAATGCCAGCTGTATATCCTAGTCAGACTACAGACTTGATAGTGCCAGCTGTATATCCTAGTCAGGCTACAGACTTGATAATGCCAGCTGTATATCCTAGTCAGGCTATAGACTTGATAATGCCAGCTGTATATCCTAGTCAGACTACAGACTTGATAATGCCAGCTGTATATCCTAGTCAGGCTATAGACTTGATAATGCCAGCTGTATATCCTAGTCAGACTACAGACTTGATAATGCCAGCTGTATATCCTAGTCAGACTACAGACTTGATAGTGCCAGCTGTATATCCTAGTCAGGCTACAGACTACAGACTTGATAGTGCCAGCTGTATATCCTAGTCAGGCTACAGACTACAGACTTGATAGTACCAGCTGTATATCCTAGTCAGACTACAGGCTTGATAGTGCCAGCTGTATATCCTAGTCAGACTACAGACTTGATAGTGCCAGCTGTATATCCTAGTCAGACTACAGACTTGATAGAGCCAGCTGTATATCCTAGTCAGACTACAGACTTGATAGTGCCAGCTGTATATCCTAGTCAGACTACAGACTTGATAATGCCAGCTGTATATCCTAGTCAGGCTACAGACTTGATAATGCCAGCTGTATATCCTAGTCAGACTACAGACTTGATAATGCCAGCTGTATATCCTAGTCAGACTACAGACTTGATAATGCCAGCTGTATATCCTAGTCAGACTACAGACTTGATAGTGCCAGCTGTATATCCTAGTCAGGCTACAGACTTGATAATGCCAGCTGTATATCCTAGTCAGGCTACAGACTTGATAGTGCCAGCTGTATATCCTAGTCAGGCTACAGACTTGATAATGCCAGCTGTATATCCTAGTCAGACTACAGACTTGATAGTGCCAGCTGTATATCCTAGTCAGACTACAGACTTGATAATGCCAGCTGTATATCCTAGTCAGACTACAGACTTGATAATGCCAGCTGTATATCCTAGTCAGACTACAGACTTGATAGTGCCAGCTGTATATCCTAGTCAGACTACAGACTTGATAATGCCAGCTGTATATCCTAGTCAGACTATAGACTTGATAATGCCAGCTGTATATCCTAGTCAGACTACAGACTTGATAGTGCCAGCTGTATATCCTAGTCAGGCTACAGACTTGATAATGCCAGCTGTATATCCTAGTCAGACTACAGACTTGATAATGCCAGCTGTATATCCTAGTCAGACTACAGACTACAGACTTGATAGTGCCAGCTGTATATCCTAGTCAGGCTACAGACTACAGACTTGATAGTGCCAGCTGTATATCCTAGTCAGACTACAGACTTGATAGTACCAGCTGTACATCCTAGTCAGGCTACAGACTTGATAGTGCCAGCTGTATATCCTAGTCAGACTACAGACTTGATAGTGCCAGCTGTATATCCTAGTCAGACTACAGACTTGATAGTGCCAGCTGTATATCCTAGTCAGACTACAGACTTGATAATGCCAGCTGTATATCCTAGTCAGACTACAGACTTGATAGTGCCAGCTGTATATCCTAGTCAGGCTACAGACTTGATAGTGCCAGCTGTATATCCTAGTCAGACTACAGACTTGATAGTGCCAGCTGTATATCCTAGTCAGACTACAGACTTGATAGTGCCAGCTGTATATCCTAGTCAGACTACAGACTTGATAGTGCCAGCTGTATATCCTAGTCAGACTACAGACTTGATAGTGCCAGCTGTATATCCTAGTCAGACTACAGACTTGATAGTGCCAGCTGTATATCCTAGTCAGACTACAGACTTGATAGTGCCAGCTGTATATCCTAGTCAGACTACAGACTTGATAGTGCCAGCTGTATATCCTAGTCAGGCTACAGACTACAGACTTGATAGTGCCAGCTGTATATCCTAGTCAGGCTACAGACTACAGACTTGATAGTGCCAGCTGTATATCCTAGTCAGACTACAGACTTGATAGTACCAGCTGTACATCCTAGTCAGGCTACAGACTTGATAGTGCCAGCTGTATATCCTAGTCAGACTACAGACTTGATAGTGCCAGCTGTATATCCTAGTCAGACTACAGACTTGATAGTGCCAGCTGTATATCCTAGTCAGACTACAGACTTGATAATGCCAGCTGTATATCCTAGTCAGACTACAGACTTGATAGTGCCAGCTGTATATCCTAGTCAGACTACAGACTTGATAGTGCCAGCTGTATATCCTAGTCAGGCTACAGACTTGATAGTGCCAGCTGTATATCCTAGTCAGACTACAGACTTGATAGTGCCAGCTGTATATCCTAGTCAGACTACAGACTTGATAGTGCCAGCTGTATATCCTAGTCAGACTACAGACTTGATAGTGCCAGCTGTATATCCTAGTCAGACTACAGACTTGATAGTGCCAGCTGTATATCCTAGTCAGACTACAGACTTGATAGTGCCAGCTGTATATCCTAGTCAGACTACAGACTTGATAGTGCCAGCTGTATATCCTAGTCAGACTACAGACTTGATAGTGCCAGCTGTATATCCTAGTCAGACTACAGACTTGATAATGCCAGCTGTATATCCTAGTCAGACTACAGACTTGATAGTGCCAGCTGTATATCCTAGTCAGACTACAGACTTGATAGTGCCAGCTGTATATCCTAGTCAGACTACAGACTTGATAGTGCCAGCTGTATATCCTAGTCAGGCTACAGACTACAGACTTGATAGTGCCAGCTGTATATCCTAGTCAGGCTACAGACTACAGACTTGATAGTGCCAGCTGTATATCCTAGTCAGACTACAGACTTGATAGTACCAGCTGTACATCCTAGTCAGGCTACAGACTTGATAGTGCCAGCTGTATATCCTAGTCAGACTACAGACTTGATAGTGCCAGCTGTATATCCTAGTCAGACTACAGACTTGATAGTGCCAGCTGTATATCCTAGTCAGACTACAGACTTGATAATGCCAGCTGTATATCCTAGTCAGACTACAGACTTGATAGTGCCAGCTGTATATCCTAGTCAGACTACAGACTTGATAGTGCCAGCTGTATATCCTAGTCAGGCTACAGACTTGATAGTGCCAGCTGTATATCCTAGTCAGACTACAGACTTGATAGTGCCAGCTGTATATCCTAGTCAGACTACAGACTTGATAGTGCCAGCTGTATATCCTAGTCAGACTACAGACTTGATAGTGCCAGCTGTATATCCTAGTCAGACTACAGACTTGATAGTGCCAGCTGTATATCCTAGTCAGACTACAGACTTGATAGTGCCAGCTGTATATCCTAGTCAGACTACAGACTTGATAGTGCCAGCTGTATATCCTAGTCAGACTACAGACTTGATAGTGCCAGCTGTATATCCTAGTCAGACTACAGACTTGATAATGCCAGCTGTATATCCTAGTCAGACTACAGACTTGATAATGCCAGCTGTATATCCTAGTCAGACTACAGACTTGATAGTGCCAGCTGTATATCCTAGTCAGGCTACAGACTTGATAGTGCCAGCTGTATATCCTAGTCAGACTACAGACTTGATAGTGCCAGCTGTATATCCTAGTCAGACTACAGACTTGATAGTGCCAGCTGTATATCCTAGTCAGACTACAGACTTGATAGTGCCAGCTGTATATCCTAGTCAGACTACAGACTTGATAGTGCCAGCTGTATATCCTAGTCAGACTACAGACTTGATAGTGCCAGCTGTATATCCTAGTCAGACTACAGACTTGATAATGCCAGCTGTATATCCTAGTCAGGCTACAGACTACAGACTTGATAATGCCAGCTGTATATCCTAGTCAGACTACAGACTTGATAGTGCCAGCTGTATATCCTAGTCAGGCTACAGACTTGATAATGCCAGCTGTATATCCTAGTCAGGCTACAGACTACAGACTTGATAATGCCAGCTGTATATCCTAGTCAGGCTACAGACTACAGACTTGATAATGCCAGCTGTATATCCTAGTCAGGCTACAGACTACAGACTTGATAATGCCAGCTGTATATCCTAGTCAGACTACAGACTTGATAATGCCAGCTGTATATCCTAGTCAGACTACAGACTTGATAGTGCCAGCTGTATATCCTAGTCAGACTACAGACTTGATAGTGCCAGCTGTATATCCTAGTCAGGCTACAGACTTGATAGTGCCAGCTGTATATCCTAGTCAGACTACAGACTTGATAGTGCCAGCTGTATATCCTAGTCAGACTACAGACTTGATAGTGCCAGCTGTATATCCTAGTCAGGCTACAGACTTGATAATGCCAGCTGTATATCCTAGTCAGGCTACAGACTACAGACTTGATAATGCCAGCTGTATATCCTAGTCAGACTACAGACTTGATAGTGCCAGCTGTATATCCTAGTCAGGCTACAGACTTGATAATGCCAGCTGTATATCCTAGTCAGGCTACAGACTACAGACTTGATAATGCCAGCTGTATATCCTAGTCAGGCTACAGACTACAGACTTGATAATGCCAGCTGTATATCCTAGTCAGGCTACAGACTACAGACTTGATAATGCCAGCTGTATATCCTAGTCAGGCTACAGACTACAGACTTGATAATGCCAGCTGTATATCCTAGTCAGGCTACAGACTACAGACTTGATAATGCCAGCTGTATATCCTAGTCAGACTACAGACTTGATAGTGCCAGCTGTATATCCTAGTCAGACTACAGACTTGATAGTGCCAGCTGTATATCCTAGTCAGGCTACAGACTTGATAATGCCAGCTGTATATCCTAGTCAGGCTACAGACTACAGACTTGATAATGCCAGCTGTATATCCTAGTCAGACTACAGACTTGATAGTGCCAGCTGTATATCCTAGTCAGGCTACAGACTTGATAATGCCAGCTGTATATCCTAGTCAGGCTACAGACTACAGACTTGATAATGCCAGCTGTATATCCTAGTCAGGCTACAGACTACAGACTTGATAATGCCAGCTGTATATCCTAGTCAGGCTACAGACTACAGACTTGATAATGCCAGCTGTATATCCTAGTCAGGCTACAGACTACAGACTTGATAATGCCAGCTGTATATCCTAGTCAGGCTACAGACTACAGACTTGATAATGCCAGCTGTATATCCTAGTCAGGCTACAGACTACAGACTTGATAATGCCAGCTGTATATCCTAGTCAGGCTACAGACTACAGACTTGATAATGCCAGCTGTATATCCTAGTCAGGCTACAGACTACAGACTTGATAATGCCAGCTGTATATCCTAGTCAGACTACAGACTTGATAATGCCAGCTGTATATCCTAGTCAGACTACAGACTTGATAGTGCCAGCTGTATATCCTAGTCAGACTACAGACTTGATAGTGCCAGCTGTATATCCTAGTCAGACTACAGACTTGATAGTGCCAGCTGTATATCCTAGTCAGGCTACAGACTTGATAGTGCCAGCTGTATATCCTAGTCAGGCTACAGACTTGATAGTGCCAGCTGTATATCCTAGTCAGACTACAGACTTGATAGTGCCAGCTGTATATCCTAGTCAGGCTACAGACTTGATAATGCCAGCTGTATATCCTAGTCAGGCTACAGACTACAGACTTGATAATGCCAGCTGTATATCCTAGTCAGACTACAGACTTGATAGTGCCAGCTGTATATCCTAGTCAGGCTACAGACTTGATAATGCCAGCTGTATATCCTAGTCAGGCTACAGACTACAGACTTGATAATGCCAGCTGTATATCCTAGTCAGGCTACAGACTACAGACTTGATAATGCCAGCTGTATATCCTAGTCAGGCTACAGACTACAGACTTGATAATGCCAGCTGTATATCCTAGTCAGACTACAGACTTGATAATGCCAGCTGTATATCCTAGTCAGACTACAGACTTGATAGTGCCAGCTGTATATCCTAGTCAGACTACAGACTTGATAGTGCCAGCTGTATATCCTAGTCAGGCTACAGACTTGATAGTGCCAGCTGTATATCCTAGTCAGACTACAGACTTGATAGTGCCAGCTGTATATCCTAGTCAGACTACAGACTTGATAGTGCCAGCTGTATATCCTAGTCAGGCTACAGACTTGATAATGCCAGCTGTATATCCTAGTCAGGCTACAGACTACAGACTTGATAATGCCAGCTGTATATCCTAGTCAGAGTACAGACTTGATAGTGCCAGCTGTATATCCTAGTCAGGCTACAGACTTGATAATGCCAGCTGTATATCCTAGTCAGGCTACAGACTACAGACTTGATAATGCCAGCTGTATATCCTAGTCAGGCTACAGACTACAGACTTGATAATGCCAGCTGTATATCCTAGTCAGGCTACAGACTACAGACTTGATAATGCCAGCTGTATATCCTAGTCAGGCTACAGACTACAGACTTGATAATGCCAGCTGTATATCCTAGTCAGGCTACAGACTACAGACTTGATAATGCCAGCTGTATATCCTAGTCAGGCTACAGACTACAGACTTGATAATGCCAGCTGTATATCCTAGTCAGGCTACAGACTACAGACTTGATAATGCCAGCTGTATATCCTAGTCAGGCTACAGACTACAGACTTGATAATGCCAGCTGTATATCCTAGTCAGACTACAGACTTGATAATGCCAGCTGTATATCCTAGTCAGACTACAGACTTGATAGTGCCAGCTGTATATCCTAGTCAGACTACAGACTTGATAGTGCCAGCTGTATATCCTAGTCAGGCTACAGACTTGATAGTGCCAGCTGTATATCCTAGTCAGACTACAGACTTGATAGTGCCAGCTGTATATCCTAGTCAGACTACAGACTTGATAGTGCCAGCTGTATATCCTAGTCAGGCTACAGACTTGATAATGCCAGCTGTATATCCTAGTCAGGCTACAGACTACAGACTTGATAATGCCAGCTGTATATCCTAGTCAGACTACAGACTTGATAGTGCCAGCTGTATATCCTAGTCAGGCTACAGACTTGATAATGCCAGCTGTATATCCTAGTCAGGCTACAGACTACAGACTTGATAATGCCAGCTGTATATCCTAGTCAGGCTACAGACTACAGACTTGATAATGCCAGCTGTATATCCTAGTCAGGCTACAGACTACAGACTTGATAATGCCAGCTGTATATCCTAGTCAGGCTACAGACTACAGACTTGATAATGCCAGCTGTATATCCTAGTCAGGCTACAGACTACAGACTTGATAATGCCAGCTGTATATCCTAGTCAGGCTACAGACTACAGACTTGATAATGCCAGCTGTATATCCTAGTCAGGCTACAGACTACAGACTTGATAATGCCAGCTGTATATCCTAGTCAGGCTACAGACTACAGACTTGATAATGCCAGCTGTACATCCTAGTCAGGCTACAGACTACAGACTTGATAATGCCAGCTGTATATCCTAGTCAGGCTACAGACTACAGACTTGATAATGCCAGCTGTACATCCTAGTCAGGCTACAGACTACAGACTTGATAATGCCAGCTGTATATCCTAGTCAGGCTACAGACTACAGACTTGATAATGCCAGCTGTACATCCTAGTCAGGCTACAGACTACAGACTTGATAATGCCAGCTGTATATCCTAGTCAGGCTACAGACTACAGACTTGATAATGCCAGCTGTATATCCTAGTCAGGCTACAGACTACAGACTTGATAATGCCAGCTGTACATCCTAGTCAGGCTACAGACTACAGACTTGATAATGCCAGCTGTATATCCTAGTCAGGCTACAGACTACAGACTTGATAATGCCAGCTGTATATCCTAGTCAGGCTACAGACTACAGACTTGATAATGCCAGCTGTATATCCTAGTCAGGCTACAGACTACAGACTTGATAATGCCAGCTGTATATCCTAGTCAGGCTACAGACTACAGACTTGATAATGCCCGCTGTATATCCTAGTCAGGCTACAGACTACAGACTTGATAATGCCAGCTGTATATCCTAGTCAGGCTACAGACTACAGACTTGATAATGCCAGCTGTATATCCTAGTCAGGCTACAGACTACAGACTTGATAATGCCAGCTGTATATCCTAGTCAGGCTACAGACTACAGACTTGATAATGCCAGCTGTATATCCTAGTCAGGCTACAGACTACAGACTTGATAATGCCAGCTGTATATCCTAGTCAGGCTACAGACTACAGACTTGATAATGCCAGCTGTATATCCTAGTCAGGCTACAGACTACAGACTTGATAATGCCAGCTGTATATCCTAGTCAGGCTACAGACTACAGACTTGATAATGCCAGCTGTATATCCTAGTCAGGCTACAGACTACAGACTTGATAATGCCAGCTGTATATCCTAGTCAGACTACAGACTTGATAATGCCAGCTGTATATCCTAGTCAGACTACAGACTTGATAGTGCCAGCTGTATATCCTAGTCAGACTACAGACTTGATAGTGCCAGCTGTATATCCTAGTCAGGCTACAGACTTGATAGTGCCAGCTGTATATCCTAGTCAGGCTACAGACTTGATAGTGCCAGCTGTATATCCTAGTCAGACTACAGACTTGATAGTGCCAGCTGTATATCCTAGTCAGGCTACAGACTTGATAATGCCAGCTGTATATCCTAGTCAGGCTACAGACTACAGACTTGATAATGCCAGCTGTATATCCTAGTCAGACTACAGACTTGATAGTGCCAGCTGTATATCCTAGTCAGGCTACAGACTTGATAATGCCAGCTGTATATCCTAGTCAGGCTACAGACTACAGACTTGATAATGCCAGCTGTATATCCTAGTCAGGCTACAGACTACAGACTTGATAATGCCAGCTGTATATCCTAGTCAGGCTACAGACTACAGACTTGATAATGCCAGCTGTATATCCTAGTCAGACTACAGACTTGATAATGCCAGCTGTATATCCTAGTCAGACTACAGACTTGATAGTGCCAGCTGTATATCCTAGTCAGACTACAGACTTGATAGTGCCAGCTGTATATCCTAGTCAGGCTACAGACTTGATAGTGCCAGCTGTATATCCTAGTCAGACTACAGACTTGATAGTGCCAGCTGTATATCCTAGTCAGACTACAGACTTGATAGTGCCAGCTGTATATCCTAGTCAGGCTACAGACTTGATAATGCCAGCTGTATATCCTAGTCAGGCTACAGACTACAGACTTGATAATGCCAGCTGTATATCCTAGTCAGAGTACAGACTTGATAGTGCCAGCTGTATATCCTAGTCAGGCTACAGACTTGATAATGCCAGCTGTATATCCTAGTCAGGCTACAGACTACAGACTTGATAATGCCAGCTGTATATCCTAGTCAGGCTACAGACTACAGACTTGATAATGCCAGCTGTATATCCTAGTCAGGCTACAGACTACAGACTTGATAATGCCAGCTGTATATCCTAGTCAGGCTACAGACTACAGACTTGATAATGCCAGCTGTATATCCTAGTCAGGCTACAGACTACAGACTTGATAATGCCAGCTGTATATCCTAGTCAGGCTACAGACTACAGACTTGATAATGCCAGCTGTATATCCTAGTCAGGCTACAGACTACAGACTTGATAATGCCAGCTGTATATCCTAGTCAGGCTACAGACTACAGACTTGATAATGCCAGCTGTATATCCTAGTCAGACTACAGACTTGATAATGCCAGCTGTATATCCTAGTCAGACTACAGACTTGATAGTGCCAGCTGTATATCCTAGTCAGACTACAGACTTGATAGTGCCAGCTGTATATCCTAGTCAGGCTACAGACTTGATAGTGCCAGCTGTATATCCTAGTCAGACTACAGACTTGATAGTGCCAGCTGTATATCCTAGTCAGACTACAGACTTGATAGTGCCAGCTGTATATCCTAGTCAGGCTACAGACTTGATAATGCCAGCTGTATATCCTAGTCAGGCTACAGACTACAGACTTGATAATGCCAGCTGTATATCCTAGTCAGACTACAGACTTGATAGTGCCAGCTGTATATCCTAGTCAGGCTACAGACTTGATAATGCCAGCTGTATATCCTAGTCAGGCTACAGACTACAGACTTGATAATGCCAGCTGTATATCCTAGTCAGGCTACAGACTACAGACTTGATAATGCCAGCTGTATATCCTAGTCAGGCTACAGACTACAGACTTGATAATGCCAGCTGTATATCCTAGTCAGGCTACAGACTACAGACTTGATAATGCCAGCTGTATATCCTAGTCAGGCTACAGACTACAGACTTGATAATGCCAGCTGTATATCCTAGTCAGGCTACAGACTACAGACTTGATAATGCCAGCTGTATATCCTAGTCAGGCTACAGACTACAGACTTGATAATGCCAGCTGTATATCCTAGTCAGGCTACAGACTACAGACTTGATAATGCCAGCTGTACATCCTAGTCAGGCTACAGACTACAGACTTGATAATGCCAGCTGTATATCCTAGTCAGGCTACAGACTACAGACTTGATAATGCCAGCTGTACATCCTAGTCAGGCTACAGACTACAGACTTGATAATGCCAGCTGTATATCCTAGTCAGGCTACAGACTACAGACTTGATAATGCCAGCTGTACATCCTAGTCAGGCTACAGACTACAGACTTGATAATGCCAGCTGTATATCCTAGTCAGGCTACAGACTACAGACTTGATAATGCCAGCTGTATATCCTAGTCAGGCTACAGACTACAGACTTGATAATGCCAGCTGTACATCCTAGTCAGGCTACAGACTACAGACTTGATAATGCCAGCTGTATATCCTAGTCAGGCTACAGACTACAGACTTGATAATGCCAGCTGTATATCCTAGTCAGGCTACAGACTACAGACTTGATAATGCCAGCTGTATATCCTAGTCAGGCTACAGACTACAGACTTGATAATGCCAGCTGTATATCCTAGTCAGGCTACAGACTACAGACTTGATAATGCCAGCTGTATATCCTAGTCAGGCTACAGACTACAGACTTGATAATGCCAGCTGTATATCCTAGTCAGGCTACAGACTACAGACTTGATAATGCCAGCTGTATATCCTAGTCAGGCTACAGACTACAGACTTGATAATGCCAGCTGTATATCCTAGTCAGGCTACAGACTACAGACTTGATAATGCCAGCTGTATATCCTAGTCAGGCTACAGACTACAGACTTGATAATGCCAGCTGTATATCCTAGTCAGGCTACAGACTACAGACTTGATAATGCCAGCTGTATATCCTAGTCAGGCTACAGACTACAGACTTGATAATGCCAGCTGTATATCCTAGTCAGGCTACAGACTACAGACTTGATAATGCCAGCTGTATATCCTAGTCAGGCTACAGACTACAGACTTGATAATGCCAGCTGTATATCCTAGTCAGGCTACAGACTACAGACTTGATAATGCCAGCTGTATATCCTAGTCAGGCTACAGACTACAGACTTGATAATGCCAGCTGTACACTACCAGTCAAGAGTTTTAGAACACCTACTCATTCAAGGGTTTTCTTATTTTAACTATTTTCTACATTGTAGAATAATAGTGAAGACATTAAAACTATGAAATAACATATATGGAATCATGTAGTAACCAAAAGAAAGTGTTAAACAAATCCAAATATTTTACATTTGAGACTCTTCAAATAGCCACCCTTTGCCTTGATGACAGCTTTGCACACTCTTGGCATTCTCTCAACGAGCTTCACCTGGAATGCTTTTCCAATAGTCTTGAAGGAGTTCCCACATATGCTGAGCACTTCTTGGCTGCTTTTCCTTCACTCTGCAGTCCAACATCCCTAACCATTTAACTTGGGTTGAGATCAGGTGATTGTGGAGGCCAGGTCATCTGATGCAGCCCTCCATCACTCTCCTTCTTGGTCAAATGTCCCTTACACAGCCAGGAGGTGTGTTTTGGGTCATTGTCCTGTTGAAAAATGAATGACAGTCCCACTCCAGATGGGATGGCGCATCGCTGCAGAATGCAAATTAACTTTTAACAAGGCACACCTGCTAATTGAAATGCATTCCAGGTGACTATCTCATGAAGTTGGTTGTGAGAATGTCAAGAATGTGCAAAGCTGTCATCAAGGCAAAGACACTCTGATGTACTTGTCCTCTTGCTTAGTTATGCACCGGGGCCTCCCAAACCTCTTTCTATTCTGGTTAGAGACAGTTTGCGCTGTTCTGTGAAGGGAGTAGTACACAGCGTTGTACGGGATCTTCAGTTTCTTGGCAATTTCTCGCATGGAATAGCCTTCATTTCTCAGAACAAGAATAGACTGACGAGTTTCAGAAGAAAGGTCTTTGTTTCTGGACATTTTGAGCCTGTAATCAAATCCACAAATGCTGATGCTCCAGATACTCAACTAGTCCAAAGAAGGCCAGTTGGATTGCTTCTTTAATCAGAACAACAGTTTTCAACTGTGCTAACATAATTGCAAAAGGGTTTTCTAAATGATCAGTTAGCCTTTTAAAATGATTATCTTGTATTAGCTAACACAACGTGCCATTGGAACACAGGAGTGATGGTTGCTGATAATGGGCCTCTGTGCGCCTATGTAGATATTCCATAAAATAATCTGCTGTTTCAAGCTACAATAGTCATTTACAACATTAACAATGTCTACACTGTATTTCTGATCAATTTGATGTTATTTTAAATGGACAAAAAATGTGCTTTTCTTTCAAAAACAAGGACATTTCTAAGTAACCCTAAACTTTTGAACGGTATATTTGATTAAAACACATAGGATGTGTCTATATATGGAAAAATACACGTTTAAAAATGTTAAAGACGACTCTTGGTTCGACCAAGATTATAATTTTTTGTCGGGACAGCCCTGATAAGACAACATAGAACCGTCCGCCCGTCCAACCATCCAACCATCCACCTATCTACCCATCCCTCTGCCCAGAGCCAAAGAAATGAGGTCTGACTGAATAGGGATTATTTTTCAGAACAGAGGATGGTGGAATGGCTGGCCATCTCCCAGAGCTCTGTAGCGGAGAGACAATGGATCGTTTTGACAGACGGACACGCGCATGCAGACAGACGGACACGCAGACAGACGGACACGCAGACAGACGGACACGCAGACAGACGGACACGCAGACAGACGGACACGCAGACAGACGGACACGCAGACAGACGGACACGCAGACAGACGGACACGCAGACAGACGGACACGCAGACAGACGGACACGCAGACAGACGGACACGCAGACAGACGGACACGCAGACAGACGGACACGCAGACAGACGGACACGCAGACAGACGGACACGCAGACAGACGGACACGGACAGGCAGATATTTTGACACCTAGGCTGTTCCAGAGGAAACAGTGGGCACCGACGGAGCTGAGGGGAGCTGCCATTGGGAGAGAGCGGGGCAGGCGGGCGGGCAAGGGGCACAGGAGGGCAGGTGTTGTGTTTGGCGAAGAGTGACGGGGGAGAGTTTCACCACAGCATAATGGGATTGGCAGCAGAGAAATAGAATGTTTGTGTGTACAGTATTGGAACACGTTTTGTTGTTTTGGCTCATACACAAGCACTTTGGATTTAAAATTATACAATGACTATGAGGTTAGAGTGCAGACTGTTAGCTTCAGTGGCAATTCTGGTATGTAAATATTGGTGGGGCAAAAGAAAATAATGCCAACAAAGCCACAACACAACACTAAACAATACATTAATTGCACTATAACGGTGACAATCGGTGCCCACAAACTGCTAGGGCCTACATAAAGCTGTCCCAACATCTTACCACTGCTACACATGGCTATCAGCAGAGCCTTGTCTGGCAGGGAAACTGTTCATTCAGCCTCATTTGCTGCCTTTAAAAAAAATATGGCTGATATGGCTGACTCGTTTAAACAAATGTGGTTTCTAATGACAATTGAGATGTACAAACTATGGCATTAAGGGGACGACAAGCGGATAAGAGGCAATCCGTAATTTCGATTAAGACATTAGAGAGCTAGGACGGACGTAGTCAATATAACTATTTGTTTAGCACGTTTGAACTGTGAATTTTGGCCCATTCCTCCTGACAGAGCTGGTGTAACTGAGTCAAGTTTATAGGCCTCCTTGCTCACACACGCATTTTCAGTTCTGCCCACAGATGTTCTATTGAGGTCAGGGCCTTGTGATGGCCACTCCAATACCTTGACTTTGTTGTCCTTAAGCCATTTTGCCACAACTTTGGAAGTATGCTTGGGGTCATTGTCCATTTGGAAGACCCATTTGCAACCAAGCTTCAACTTCCTGACTGATGTCTTGAAATGTTGCTTCAATATATCCACATAATTTTCCTTCCTCATGAAGCCATCTATTTTGTGAAGTGCACCAGTCCCTCCTGCCGAAAAGCATCCCCACAACATGATGCTGCCACCCCCGTGCTTCACAGTTGGGATGGTGTTCTTCAGCTTGCAAGCATCCCAAAATTTTCCTCCAAATATTATGGCCAAACAGTTCTATTTTTGTTTCATCAGACCAGAGAACATTTCTCCAAAAAGTACAATCTTTGTCACCATGTGCAGTTGCAAACCGTAGTCTGGCTTTTTATTGGCAGTTTTGGAGCAGTGGCTTCTTCGTTGCTGAGCGGCCTTTCAGGTTATGTCGATATAGGACTCGTTTTACTGTGGATATAGATACTTTTGTACCTGTTTCCTCCAGCATCTTCACACGGTCCTTTGCTGTTGTTCTGGGATTGATTTGCACTTTTCGCACCAAAGTACATTCATCACTAGGAGACAGAACGCGTCTCCTTCCTGAGTGGTATGACGGCTGCGTGGTCCCATGGTGTTTATACTTGCGTAGTATTGTTTGTACAGATGAACGTGGTACTTTCAGGTGTTTGGAAATTGCTCCCAAGGATGAACCAAACTTGTGGAGGTCTACAATTTATTTTCTGAGGTCTTGGTTGATTTCTTTTGATTTTCCTATAATGTCAAGCAAAGAGGCACTGAGTTTGAAGGTAGGCCTTGAAATACATCCACAGGTACACCTCCAATTGACTCAAATTATGACAATTAGCCTATCAGATGCTTCTAAAGCCATGATATCATTTTCTGGAATTTTCCAAGCTGTTTAAAGGCACAGTCAACTTAGTGTATGTAAAATTCTGACCCACTGGAATTGTGATACAGTGAATTATAGGTGAAATAATCTGTCTGTAAACAATTGCTGGAAAAATGACTTGTGTCACAAAGTAGATTTCCTAACCGACTTGCCATAACTATGGTTTGTTAACAAGAAATTTGTGAAGTGGTTGAAAAATGAGTTTTAATGACTCCAACCTAAGTGTATGTAAACTTCCGACTTCAACTGTATGTATGTATGTATGTATGTATGTATGTATGTATGTATGTATGTATGTATGTATGTATGTATGTATGTACAGTGGGGAGAACAAGTATTTGATACACTGCCGATTTTGCAGGTTTTCCTACTTACAAAGCATGTAGAGGTCTGTAATTTTTATCATAGGTACACTTCAACTGTGAGAGACGGAATCTAAAACAAAAATCCAGAAAATCACATTGTATGATTTTTAAGTAATTAATTAGCATTTTATTGCATGACATAAGTATTTGATACATCAGAAAAGCAGAACTTAATATTTGGTACAGAAACCTTTGTTTGCAATTACAGAGATCATACGTTTCCTGTAGTTCTTGACCAGGTTTGTACACACTGCAGCAGGGATTTTGGCCCACTCCTCCATACAGACCTTCTCCAGATCCTTCAGGTTTCGGGGCTGTCGCTGGGCAATACGGAATTTCAGCTCCCTCCAAAGATTTTCTATTGGATTCAGGTCTGGAGACTGGCTAGACCACTCCAGGACCTTGAGATGCTTCTTACGGAGCCACTCCTTAGTTGCCCTGGCTGTGTGTTTCGGGATGTTGTCATGCTGGAAGACCCAGCCACGACCCATCTTCAATGCTCTTACTGAGGGAAGGAGGTTGTTGGCCAAGATCTCGCGATACATGGCCCCATCCATCCTCCCCTCAATACGGTGCAGTCGTCCTGTCCCCTTTGCAGAAAAGCAGCCCCAAAGAATGATGTTTCCACCTCCATGCTTCACGTTTGGGATGGGTTCTTGGGGTTGTACTCATCCTTCTTCTTCCTCCAAACACAGCGAGTGGAGTTTAGACCAAAAAGTTATATTTTTGTCTCATCAGACCACATGACCTTCTCCCATTCCTCCTCTGGATCATCCAGATGGTCATTGGCAAACTTCAGACGGGCCTGGACATGCGCTGGCTTGAGCAGGGGGACCTTGCGTGCGCTGCAGGATTTTAATCCATGACGGCGTAGTGTGTTACTAATGGTTTTCTTTGAGACTGTGGTCCCAGCTCTCTTCAGGTCATTGACCAGGTCCTGCCGTGTAGTTCTGGGCTGATCCCTCACCTTCCTCATGATCATTGATGCCCCACGAGGTGATATCTTGCATGGAGCCCCAGACCGAGGGTGATTGACCGTCATCTTGAACTTCTTCCATTTTCTAATAATTGCGCCAACAGTTGTTGCCTTCTCACCAAGCTGCTTGCCTATTGTCCTGTAGCCCATCCCAGCCTTGTGCAGGTCTACAATTTTATCCCTGATGTCCTTACACAGCTCTCTGGTCTTGGCCATTGTGGAGAGGTTGGAGTCTGTTTGATTGAGCGTGTGGACAGGTGTCTTTTATACAGGTAACGAGTTCAAACAGGTGCAGTTAATACAGGTAATGAGTGGAGAACAGGAGGGCTTCTTAAAGAAAAACTAACAGGTCTGTGAGAGCCGGAATTCTTACTGGTTGGTAGGTGATCAAATACTTATGTCATGCAATAAAATGCAAATTAATTACTTAAAAATCATACAATGTGATTTTCTGGATTTTTGTTTTAGATTCCGTCTCTCACAGTTGAAGTGTACCTATGATAAAAATTACAGACCTCTACATGCTTTGTAAGTAGGAAAACCTGCAAAATCGGCAGTGTATCAAATACTTGTTCTCCCCACTGTATGTATGTGTGTATGTGTGTATGTATGTATGTATGTATGTGTGTGTGTGTATGTATGTGTGTATGTGTGTGTGTATGTGTGTGTGTGTGTGTATGTGTGTGGTGGGGGTTAGTTAGGCGCATGAAGTGTTCCAGCTTTAAAGGGAGGGAGGGAGGGAGGGGGGAACAGCCATCTGAAAAGAGGGAAGACCCATCTCACACAGAGCAGGAGGGAGGGAGGGAGGGAGGGGGGAACAGCCATCTGAAAAGAGGGAAGACCCATCTCACCCCTCTGTGACAACACACAGAGCAGGAGGGAGGGAGGGAGGGAGGGAGGGAGGGAGGGAGGGAGGGAGGGAGGGAGGGAGGGAGGGAGGGAGGGAGGGAGGGAGGGAGGGAGGGGGAACAGCCATCAGAAAAGAGGGAAGACCCATCTCACACAGAGCAGGAGGGAGGGAGGGAGAGAGGGGGGAACAGCCATCTGAAAAGAGGGAAGACCCATCTCACCCCTCTGTGACAACACACAGAGCAGGAGGGAGGGAGGGAGGGAGGGGGGAACAGCCATCAGAAAAGAGGGAAGACACATCTCACCCCTCTGTGAGGGGTAGGGAGGGAGGGAGATTACGCTCTCCTCACAGCACCAATGTCCTAAGACAAAGGCCACTCTCCACACAGTACTGGGAAGGAAGCTAAATCATGAAGTAATTCAATAATAGCAAGAATGGAACCATCATGGGTTTGAGTAGGCCCAGTACTGTAGCCTATTGTAAATAGTACAGTCAGCCCAGTGCAGTAGGCCCAGCCGCCTACAGCATGATGTGCTTTTGAAGTAAGCAAGAAGTAAATTCCACAAACACTTTCATTTATGTTAGATTTAACATCTTGGAGATAATGTATTCTTCACATAGATGTAAATATTTGGCATATTTCCTCTCATATTCTGAATAACTTCCTCACATATTGGACATTAGGCAGCAGAAAAGCCATTCATAACCTTCAGAAAGTCTTCATACCCGTTGACTTATTCCACATTTTGTCGTGTTACATCCTTAAATTGACCCATCGTTTTCTCTCACACAATAACCCCATAATGACAAAGTGAAAACATGTTTTTAGATTTTTTTTGTAAATCTATTGAAAGTGACATTCAGAAATATTTCCTTTACAAAATGATTCACACCCCTGAGTCAATATTTTGTAGAAGCACCTTTGGCAGTGATTACAGCTGTGAGTCTTTCTGGGTAAGTCTCTAAGAGTTTTACACACCTGGATTGTACAATATTTGGACATTATTCTTTTCAAAAAATTATTCAAGCTTTGTCAAGTTGGATGTTGATCATTGCTAGACAGCCCTTTTCAAGTCTTGCCATAGATTTTCACGTCAATTTAAGTCAAAACTGTAACTAGGCCACACAGGAACGTTCAATGTCGTCTCGGTAAGCAACTCCATTGTATATTTGTCCTTGTGTTGTAGGTTATTATCCAGCTGAAAGGTGGATTTGTCTCCCACTATCTTAGCTCTATTCAGTTTATTTTTATCCTAAAATACTCCCTTGTTATTTCCGATGACAAGCATACCCATAACATGATGCAGCCACCACCACGCTTGAAAATATGAAGAGTGGTACTCAGTGATGTGTTGTGTTGGATTTGCACCAAACATAATGCTTTGTATTCAGGACATAAAGTACATTTCTTTGCCAAATCTTTTCCCAGTTATACTTTTGTGCCTTATTGCAAACAGGATGCATGTTTTGGAATTTTTGTATTCTGTACAGGCTTCCTTCTTTTCACTCTTGTCATGTAGGTTAGTATTGTGGAGTAACTACAATGTTGTTGATCCATCCTCAGTTCTCTCCTACCACAGTCATTAAACTCTGTAACTGTTTTAAAATCACCATTGGCCTCATGGTGAAATCCCGGCAACTGAGTTAGGAAGGAAGCCTGTATCTTTGTAGCGACTGGGTGTATTAATACACCATCCAAAGTGTAATTAATAACTTCACCATGCTCAAAGGGATATTCAATGTCTGCTTTTGTTTATTTTTTTTGCTCCTCTACCAATAGTTGCCCTTCGTTGTGAAGGCGTTGGAAAACCTCCCTGATCTTTGCGGTTAAATCTGTGTTTGGAATTCACCGCTTGACTGAGGGGTCTTACAGATTATTGTATGTGTGTGGGGTACAGAGATGAGGTAGTCATTCATAAATCATGTTAAACACTATTATTGAACACGGAGTGAGTCCATGCAACTTATTATGTGACTTGTTAAGCACATTTTTACTCCTGAACTTATTTATGCTCCTTACCATAACAAAGAATTTGAATAATTACTGACTCAAGACATTTCAGCTTTTCATTAATTTGTCAAATTTGACCTAATGGGGTATTGTGTGTAGGCCAGTGACACAAAATCTAATTTTCATAAACGTTATATTCAGGCGGTAACACAACAAAATGTGGAAAAAGTCAAGGGGTGTGAATACTTTCTTCAATAAAGCACACGAACGCGAACATTTGAAGTGCAATAAGTATATTGAGTGGCAGTATTAGTAGATGGGGCTACGGTTAAACATGTCTGACATTTCCGCTACACAATGGGACAGTGTCGAGACTTTTTCTCAGTACAAGTAGCCTACCTTCACTCTCGTAGATGTAGTTGATGATGTCATCTGCGTTCAGGCCCTCTTCTTTAGTGTTGATCGCTATGTGGACTGTATGATATTGCTCCATGAGTTTGAGGTGCACCCCTTCCAGAGTGAAGTAACAATTTCTCTCCTCTTTGTCGTCATCGAAGATCAGCAACGCGTCTTTCCAGTTGAAGTGACGGAACATCGCCGAGAATGTTTCTGCCATTTTTAGGTAAGACGGGGAGATTCGGGTCAGGTGAGAATATTCTTTCTCCTTGTCACTAAAACCGCTGGCCAGAGCACCTGTCGATATTACCGGGATGTTCCAGTGAGAAGCCATCCTTATCACCGGCGCCGCAGCGTATTCACACACCGGACCGAGAACCAAGTCCGGCTTCTTCTCGCAGGAGCGGTCCACCAGGGAAAAGAGCGCATCATTGCCACAGTTAGAATCCGCATAGCGTAAATTGAAATTAAGTCCGGAATACACACCGCCTCCGATTTTCAACCTCTGTTTTGCATACTCTATTGCCGGAGCCACTCTTGCTATTGAGAAAATATAAGAGTTATTTTTTGGCAACATCACCAATACTTCGATGTCCTCAATCACTGTTGCACTTGTCCGGCCAGGTAACAACCCCAGCCAAATGTACAAACACACTGAAATGTAACATGGCATGATGCAACTTTAAAAGTTATGCTTTGTCTATAATCATGAATAAATGTTTATCTCTCTCTCCAAGTCAACTGCGTCCCCGGAGCCGCAGACTCCCGAGTCCACAGGTAAATTGCAAATTCCAATGTGGAGTCTTCCAAAATAAATAATCTAAATTAAATAACCTTTTTCTTTGAATGAATGAAATAAAAATTCTAAATGTATGAAGTGTATGATCCTGCACAGAGAGTCTCCTGCAACCTCCTCAACTGATGGAAGAATCCCCTCTGTTTTGCTAACTAATTCTCCTGTTTCTCTGGTCATTCCTCTTGTTTAAATATGGTAACTGCCCAGACAGCTACCACACACGCTGGCTGGAGGGGGAGGAATTTCGAAGCATCTTTTCATTATTATTCCTGCGTCATCCCTGTACAACACACCTCTTTCTTAAAGCTACAGGTCCTTATTTTTTCTCTCTTTTTTTTAAATTAGAGAAAATAATTGTTCGTTTTGCCACATTTGCAGAGACTGAATGAACTGGGATGCATTGCCTCATATACAATAAACGGTGTGCAATTATTTTATTTTTTAATTCAAAGAGAAAGCTAAACAAAACTGTAGGGATAAGTTTCAAGAATTGTTTTTCTTTTGCTATTTTAAAAACAAACACGAGTCTAAGCCGTTTTGAGCTACACAATACAATATAATATACAGTATAGTACAGTGTAGCGCATATATAGCTTGTATTAATAGACTAAACACCTTTAACTTACCTGATCAAGTTACATTTCAAGCATACTGCACCTGAATAGGCCTACTGAACATTATACAGATCCACATTTCGATTCATTTTGGTTTCAGAAACACCGCTAAACATAGCCAGTATTAGAAGCGTGCTGATTCTTCCCAAAGTGCACTACGGCAGCCAGGATGAACGATCAACCTCTAGTGCAGCATGAGTATACTCTGCATGGGAGGGGGGAAAAACCCTGCTGTAGACTGCCACCTAGTGGCCACAGCCAACATAGACGGTTCTATAGTAAAGAAGTAGGTCCATTGAGGAGTGTTTTAGTTCACTATAGATATGCCTAAATTGTTCAGACGATTTTAAGAAGAACATTATCTGTTTAATGACAATAGACTGTACCTAGTAAACCTAGCTCACTGATTTGTGTTGGTCTATTGGGAAACAATGGTGTCTTTCTCCCGAGTGGCGCGGTGGCCTAAGACACTGCATCTCAGTGCTAGAGGCGTCACTACAGACCCTGGTTTGATTCCAGGCTGTATCACAGCCGACTGTGATTGAGAGTCCCATAGGGCGGTGCACAATTGGCCCAGCATTGTCTGAGTTTCGCCGGAGTAAGCAGTCATTGTAAAATAAGAATTTATTCTTAACTGACTTGCCCTAGTTAAATAAAAAAAACTCCTGTGTTGGATAGAGATCAACAGTTGACTACCAAATGTTGGATGTTAAAATAAGGAGAAGAGTTCATCCCAGCCTGGGTATATTTCTCATGCCCCATTAAATGTCGGCCTGCAAATGAGTCACCTAACCAGCTCCCTAGACGTATGAGTAACAACCTCTCATTCATGACATATTTAAATGGGCCACTTGGTTTTGTGGCTGGCGTAATTTATTGACATGTAAGGGGGACACGTTCTCCACAAGTCTCATTATAATAATGACAGGAGTTTTGAGGTAATGTTGGGTCTCTCGTCTGTGATTTCTTTAGACACTCCCCTTATCCTGATTACACCAATGGGTGCAATTTGAAGCTGCTATTTGGAGTCATTCTGCTTAACTGACAGGACACCTTGTTGTTTAATTGTACAACATCCTATAGCTACAGATGCCGCATATTACTTTGACCCAGTTTCTCACAGCAGAAAAATAATTCAGCAGCAACAAGAAATATGAATTATTATATGGGTTTGATCATTTTTCAGTAGGGCAAATCAAGTCTTACATTTTTGGAAATTTAAAAACTTTAGAATCCTTTATAAACCTTTAATACACTACATGTTTGCATTTCCTGCAACAACAGGATCATCAAATAAAGACACGGCATCTGGTGTGTAGGTCTCTACAGGGACTGGTACAACCTTCTTAGGGAACAAACTTTCACATATACTTGGAGATAGAGGTAACTTCATTCCAAGTGTTGCTACCATGCTGTGTTGTCATGTGTCGCTGCCTTGCTATGTTATTGTCTTAGGTCTCTCTTTATTTAGTGTTGTGGTGTCTCTCTTGTCGTGATGTGTGTTTTGTCCTATATTTTTTATTTAATTTACTTTATATTTAATCCCAGCCCTCGTCCCCGCAGTAGGCCTTTTGGTAGGCCGTCATTGTAAATAAGAATTTGTTCTTAACTGACTTGCCTAGTTAAATAAAAGGTCAAATAAAAATACAAATAAAAGGTCTATGATACAGCCTGCCTGGCTGGCTAGGTCTGGTTGATGCCCAGTGCAGGTCGTTTGCGTGTGTGTGTGTGTCGTATAATTGTCCAGACAGACCGTACTGCAGGGCAGGTTGTTAGTTGATCTAATAAGGGTTCTGGTTTATGACCACATCGCTTTTAAATCTATTAAAGGGTTCGTGTAATCAAGGCCATCTGTCAGATCCACGACAGGGTGTGTTTTATATTAATGCTGTATACTTGTTTAATGTCCCCGGTTGTGTGTGTGTGTGTGTGTGTGTGTGTGTGTGTGTGTGTGTGTGTGTATGGTGTGTCAGAGAGAGAGAGAGAGAGAGATGGAGAGAGAGAGAGAGAGTCAGAGAGAGAGAGAGAGAGAGAGAGAGAGAGAGAGAGAGAGAGAGAGAGACAGAGAGAGAGAGAGAGTCAGAGAGAGAGAGAGAGTGTCCCTAACGTTCCCCTAACGTGTCCCTCATCACTAGCTACAAAGAAGAGAGAAGATATCCCCCAAGACCTCAATCTATAGACAGCACTGTTGTAAGTGAAGCTATACACTGATTGGACAAAACATTAAGAACACCTGCTCTTGCCATGACACAGACTGACCAGGGGATTCCAGGTGAAAGCTATGATCCCTTCCACTTCAATCAGTGTAGATGAAGGGGGGCAGACAGATCAAAGGAGGATTATTTAAGCCTTGAGACAATTGAGACATAGATTGTGTATGTGTGTCATTCAGAGGATGAACGGGCAAGACAAAATATTGAAGTGCCTTTGAACGGGGTATGGTAGTAGGTGCCTTTGAACGGGGTATGGTAGTAGGTGCCTTTGAACGGGGTATGGTAGTAGGTACCTTTGAACGGGGTATGGTAGTAGGTGCCTTTGAACGGGGTATGGTAGTAGGTGCCTTTGAACGGGGTATGGTTGTAGGTGCGGGCAACTGCAACAGTTTCCTGTGTGTATCAACAATGGTCCACCATCCAAAGGACATCCAGCCAACTTGACACAACTGTGGTAAGCATTGGAGTCAACATGGGGCCAGCATCCCTGTGGAACGCTTTCAACACCTTGTAGAGTCCCATGCTCCAACGAATTGAGGCTGTTCTGAGGGGCAAAAGGGTGTGCAATTCAATATTAGGAAGATGTTCCTAATGTTTTGTACACTCAGTGTACCATATTTAGTTCTAGATTGTGTCTTTGTTAACACCATATTTTTTAAAGGTAACCTTAACGTTGCGTGCTGCCGTGTATTTTCTAAGTTGCATTAGAATCTAGAAAGGTGGTGTTTTCTAAAAACAGGTTTCCTCAGAATGGTAGATTTCAATTGAGTTAATACCACTGGGTGACACCTGAAGTTTAGCCCTGTACGATGCACACTAACCGTAACAAACAAAAAACTCCTTGTACAACAGAAGGACGTGCTGTAGTTGCTCAATGTGCAACTTCCTGTTTCTATGTTAATGAAATAGCTTCTGCTGGGGTTGCAGAGGCCCAGGGGGATGGAAAACAGAGGTGGATGGTGACGTCTTCTTTGGGAGGTTGAACAGTTGAACCTGTTAGTGATGCGCCGAATTGACAAATCACACATTAAAACAATCAGAACTATTAGAACTATCAGCCTGAAAAAAATAGTCATTCAAAGAAACGTTGAAGTTCAGGTCATGATGAATGTTGAATGTTGGAAACACACAGCACTTGTTGATTCAGTTCAGGATGAATGTTGAAAACACACAGCACTTGTTGATTCAGTTCAGGATGAATGTTGAAAACACACAGCACTTGTTGATTCAGTTCAGGATGAATGTTGAAAACACACAGCACTTGTTGATTCAGTTCAGGATGAATGTTGAAAACACACAGCACTTGTTGATTCAGTTCAGGATGAATGTCAAAAACACACAGCACTTGTTGATTCAGTTCAGGATGAATGTGGAAAACACACAGCACTTGTTGAAGTTTACTTCAGTTCATGATGAATGGAGCAAAGTACAGAGAGAACCTTGATGAAAACCTGATCCAGAGCGCTCAGGACCTTAGACTGGGGCGAAGGTTCACCTTCCAACAGGACAACAACCCTAAGCACACAGCCGAGACCGCGCAGAAGTGGCTTCGGGACAAGTCTCTGACTGTCCTTGAGTGTCCCAACCAGAGCCTGGACTTGAATACGATCGAACATCTCTGGAGAGACCTGAAAATAGCTGTGCAGCGACGCTCCCCATCCAACCTGACAGAGCTTTAGAGGATCTGCAGAGAAGAATGAGATAAACTCCCCAAATACAGGTGTGCCAAGCTTGTAACGTCATACCCCAGAAGACTCAAGGCTGTAATCGCTGTCAAAGGTGCTTCAACAAGTACTGAGTAAAGGGTTTGAATACTTCTGTAAATGTGATTTTTCCATTTGTATTTTTTGAGAAAAAAAAATCTAAAATGTCTAAAAACCTATTTTTGCTTGGTCATTATGGGGTATTGTGTGTAGATTTATGAGGCAAAAAACGATTTAATCCATTTAATTCAAAAGGTCATTAAAAAGTTGAGGAAAGAGGGGCGTGTGTGTGTGTGTGTGTGTGTGTTTGTGTGTGTGTGTGTGTGTGTGTGTGTGTGTGTGTGCGTGCGTGCGTGCGTGCGTGCGTGCGTGCGTGCGTGCGTGCGTGCGTGCGTGCGTGCGTGTGTGCGCATGTCTATGAATGTGCCAAAGAAGCAGCTTCTCTTCCTGGATAGGAAGGTCGATAGGTAGGTAGTGGTAGCAGTTGATGTTACTCTTCAATAACACAGACCCCAAAGAAAATCAGGGGGAGAAAAATAGGTTCATTCAAAGAGGATAAATCATAGGATGTTATACTGAGAGGTAGATGTTCATTCTCCCCTGTCCTCAGTGATTCTCTCCTCAGTGATTCTCTCCCCAGAACAAAGGGACAGGATGCAGTTTTATAACCCAACCCTAGCCTGTGGTTGACCAATTAGAATTAAGTGCAATAAAACTGGACCAAAGACCAAATAACAAGTATCCTATTTCAGACTCAATGTATAGACGAATTCCTCCTGTGTCTCTGACCCATTGATCGTTAATTCCCTCTTGACCTTTAGTCTCTTGACCTTTAGTCTCTTGACCTTTAGTCCTCCTCATTGTGTATTTATCTTAAAATATTCTTACTGTAGGTAGGAAGGTCGTCAGATAGACCTACTGCCATCCAGACCAGACGGATAGATAGATAGACCTACTGCCATCCAGACCAGACGGATAGATAGATAGACCTACCGTCATCCAGACCAGACGGATAGATAGATAGATCTACCGTCATCCAGACCAGATAGATAGATAGACCTACCGTCATCCAGACCAGACAGATAGATAGACCTACTGTCATCCAGACCAGATAGATAGATAGACCTACCGCCATCCAGACCAGATAGATAGATAGACCTACTGCCATCCAGACCAGACAGATAGATAGACCTACTGCCATCCAGACCAGACAGATAGATAGACCTACTGCCATCCAGACCAGACGGATAGATAGATAGACCTACCGTCATCCAGACCAGATAGATAGATAGACCTACCGCCATCCAGACCAGACAGAAAGATAGATAGACCTACCGCCATCCAGACCAGACAGATAGATAGACCTACTGTCATCCAGACCAGATAGATAGATAGACCTACCGCCATCCAGACCAGACGGATAGATAGACCTACTGTCATCCAGACCAGATAGATAGATAGACCTACTGTCATCCAGACCAGACAGATAGATAGACCTACCGTCATCCAGACCAGAAGGATAGATAGACCTACTGTCATCCAGACCAGATAGATAGATAGACCTACCGCCATCCAGACCAGACGGATAGATAGATAGACCTACTGTCATCCAGACCAGATGGATAGATAGACCTACCGCCATCCAGACCAGACAGATAGATAGACCTACCGTCATCCAGACCAGATGGATAGATAGACCTACCGTCATCCAGACCAGACAGATAGATAGACCTACTGTCATCCAGACCAGATAGATAGATAGACCTACCGTCATCCAGACCAGACAGATAGATAGACCTACTGTCATCCAGACCAGACAGATAGATAGACCTACCGCCATCCAGACCAGATAGATAGATAGACCTACTGTCATCCAGACCAGACAGATAGATAGACCTACCGCCATCCAGACCAGATAGATAGATAGACCTACTGCCATCCAGACCAGACGGATAGATAGATAGACCTACCGTCATCCAGACCAGATGGATAGATAGACCTACTGTCATCCAGACCAGATAGATAGATAGATAGACCTACTGTCATCCAGACCAGACAGATAGATAGATAGACCTACTGTCATCCAGACCAGACAGATAGATAGACCTACCGCCATCCAGACCAGACAGACAGATAGATAGACCTACTGTCATCCAGACCAGACAGATAGATAGATAGACCTACTGTCATCCAGACCAGACAGATAGATAGACCTACCGTCATCCAGACCAGACAGATAGATAGACCTACCGCCATCCAGACCAGACAGATAGATAGACCTACCGTCATCCAGACCAGACAGATAGATAGACCTACCGCCATCCAGACCAGACAGATAGATAGACCTACCGCCATCCAGACCAGACCAGATAGATAGACCTACCGCCATCCAGACCAGACAGATAGATAGACCTACCGCCATCCAGACCAGACAGATAGATAGACCTACCGCCATCCAGACCAGACCAGATAGATAGACCTACCGCCATCCAGACCAGACAGATAGATAGACCTACCGCCATCCAGACCAGACAGATAGATAGATAGACCTACCACCATCCAGACCAGACAGATAGATAGACCTACCGCCATCCAGACCAGACAGATAGATAGACCTACCACCATCCAGACCAGACAGATAGATAGACCTACCGCCATCCAGACCAGATAGATAGATAGATAGACCTACCGTCATCCAGACCAGATGGATAGATAGACCTACCGCCATCCAGACCAGACAGATAGATAGATAGACCTACCGCCATCCAGACCAGACAGATAGATAGACCTACCGCCATCCAGACCAGATAGATAGATAGACCTACCGTCACCCAGACCAGACAGATAGATAGACCTACCGCCATCCAGACCAGATAGATAGATAGACCTACCGCCATCCAGACCAGATAGATAGATAGACCTACTGCCATCCAGACCAGATGGATAGATAGACCTACTGTCATCCAGACCAGACGGACCTCTACCTATCATACATTTTCTACTAGCCTGGTCTAACTGACTAGCTTAATTTCCATCTCTGGTTTCACTTCAGTTTTGGCTCTCCGTAGTTAGATTGCATCCAGTCCATCTACATGTGCATAAACTAGCTGTTGTGGGATGGCAGTACAATACATCCGATACAGTATGACTGAAACTGAACAATATGATTTGTCACAAGATGATTTCAGCTGGTTTGAGGTTAAATCTACAAAGCTTTGTCCATCATGACCATTGATTGATTGTAGCCCCAGCATCCAGGAAAATAGCCCCAGCATCCACACCATTTCTGTCTCCCCAGTCCCAGTCCCGGTCGCATCCCCAGTCCCATCCCCAGTCCCAGCCGCAGTCCCATCCCCAGTCCCATCCCCAGTCCCAGCCGCAGTCCCATCCCCAGTCCCATCCTCAGTTCCAGCCCCAGTCCCATCCTCAGTTCCAGCCCCAGTCCCAGTCCCAGCCCCCAACCCCATCCCCAGTCCCAGTCCTAGCCCCATGCCCATCCTCAGTCCCAGTCCCAGCCACCGGCCCCATCCTCAGTTCCAGCCCCAGTCCCAGTCCCAGCCCCAGCCCCAGCCCCAGCCCCATCCTCAGCCCCAGCCCCATCCTCAGCCCGTCCCATCCTCAGTCCCAACCCCAGCCCCAGCCCCAGCCCCATCCTCAGTTCCAGCCCCAGCCCCAGCCCCATCCTCAGTCCCAGCCCCAGCCCCAGCCCCATCCTCAGCCCCATCCTCAGCCCCAGCCCCAGCCCCAGCCCCAGTCCCAGCCCCATCCTCAGTCCCAGTCCCAGTCCCAGTCCGAGCCCCAGTCCCATCCTCAGCCCCATCCTCAGCCCCATCCTCAGCCCCAGTCCCAGCCCCAGCCCCAGCCCCATCCTCAGTCCCAGTCCCAGTCCGAGCCCCAGTCCCATCCCCATCCCCAGCCCCAGTCCCAGTCCTAGTCCCAGCCCCAGTCTGGCCTGTTGTCAACAAAGTGCCATGAAAGTACTTTAGTATGAATGAAACTGTGAATACTGTCATTAATACTAATAGAATGTTCCACTGTGTTGTATTCAGCGACAATATGGAAATGTCCGTCTCCTAGGTGATGGGATTCTGTGTTCTGTGTTTGTCAAAGGTAGGGCTTTTTATTATTCAGTGATGATGTTGGGGGGAGACATCCGAGCCCTTTCAGATTTTCAGCAGCTTGTGATACAAACATTGTTGTATTTATTTGTTTTACGGAATTTGTTGATAATATTGTCTTGTTAAATCAATGGCTTTCTATTTCAACTGAGCCAAACATAGTAATCTCCTCCTACATGTTACAGCCACATCAAGGCCTGAGTTCCATTGCCACCACATTGATGCAGTGTGATGGTTTCGCCAGTAGGTAGCGCTGTTTGTACACACTACAGCAGGGCTCTCCGGGAACAGGGTTGGAGTTAAAACCTACAGGACGGTATCTCTCCAGGAACAGGGTTGGAGTTAAACCCTAAAGGAAGGTATCTCTCCAGGACCAGGGTTGGAGTTAAAACCTACAGGAGGGTATCTCTCCAGGAACAGGGTTGGAGTTAAAACCTACAGGAGGGTCTCTCTCCAGGAACAGGGTTGGAAAGCCCTGCTCAACAGACAGGGAGTGCCAAAGTCTAATGTTGATCACCACTCTGCTAATTCAATGTAAAGTCTATTTGGGTTGCACCTTTAATGTTGATCACCCCTAGCCTCTTTAATGTTGATCACCCCTAGCCTCTTTAATGTTGATCACCCCTAGCTTCTTTAATGTTGATCACCCCTAGCCTCTTTAATGTTGATCACCCCTAGCCTCTTTAATGTTGATCACCCCTAGCCTCTTTAATGTTGATCACCCCTAGCCTCTTTAATGTTGATCACCCCTAGCCTCTTTAATGTTGATCACCCCTAGCCTCTTTAATGTTGATCACCCCTAGCCTCTTTAATGTTGATCACCCCTAGCCTCTTTAATGTTGATCACCCCTAGCCTCTTTAATGTTGATCACCCCTAGCCTCTTTAATGTTGATCACCCCTAGCCTCTTTAATGTTGATCACCCCTAGCTTCTTTAATGTTGATCACCCCTAGCTTCTTTAATGTTGATCACCCCTAGCCTCTTTAATGTTGATCACCCCTAGCTTCTTTAATGTTGATCACCCCTAGCTTCTTTAATGTTGATCACCCCTAGCCTCTTTAATGTTGATCACCCCTAGCTTCTTTAATGTTGATCACCCCTAGCTTCTTTAATGTTGATCACCCCTAGCTTCTTTAATGTTGATCACCCCTAGCCTCTTTAATGTTGATCACCCCTAGCTTCTTTAATGTTGATCACCCCTAGCTTCTTTAATGTTGATCACCCCTAGCTTCTTTAATGTTGATCACCCCTAGCTTCTTTAATGTTGATCACCCCTAGCTTCTTTAATGTTGATCACCCCTAGCCTCTTTAATGTTGATCACCCCTAGCCTCTTTAATGTTGATCACCCCTAGCCTCTTTAATGTTGATCACCCCTAGCCTCTTTAATGTTGATCACCCCTAGCTTCTTTAATGTTGATCACCCCTAGCTTCTTTAATGTTGATCACCCCTAGCTTCTTTAATGTTGATCACCCCTAGCTTCTTTAATGTATGCTTGTACTCCAAACTACATTCTTGGCATTGCACTCTTACAATTGCACCTATATTCCTCTAATACAGTGGTTCCCAAATGTTTTAAAGTCCCGTACCCTTTCAAACATTCAACCTCCAGCTGCATACCCCCTCTAGCACCAGGGTCAGCGCACTCTCAAATGTTGTTTTTTTGCCATTATTGTAAGCCTGCCACACACACATTATACAATATATTTATTAAACATAAGAATGAGTGTGAGTTGTTGTCACAACCGGGCTCGTGGGAAGTGACAAAGAGCACTTATAGGACCAGGGCACAAATAATAATATAATAATAATCAATAATTTTGCTCTTTATTTAACCATCTTACATATAACCCGGAAGTCAGTCGCAACAATGTGTTGGAGGAAACACCGTCCGACTGACGACCGATGGCAGCTCACAGGAGCCAGGCCCTGCCTTTCTACTCAAATCAATCTGTGGTTTAAACAGCAAAGTATTAAGTCTGTGGATACATTAAATCAATCTTATTGACACAGAGCGGACAGGATATCGTAACTCTGCCGATGACTTATTTGCAGGAATTGATCACTTATAATTTTGCTACGGTCCAGTGGACCATAGCAATCCTTAAACACAACCCAATTGGTTGGAGCTGTTCTGATGATCTAGTATTGTGAAATGAAATAAGATAATTGAACCCAATTAATTTTTTCTTTCTTCTTTTCTTTTAATACAAATGATTGATTAGAATCTGATTCATAATTTGGATTGTGTTTAATGAATTGAAATGACAAGAAATAGTCTAAATGAAAAAGAAATCTAACATCTTCCACCTAAGAGAATGCCACATACATCCATCTTCATAAAGTCACGTTTTAAATACAGTCAAAAACAGCAAAATCTACATTTGCTTTGAGGTAAACCACTGCCATTTACCTTGAGGAAAACCACCATTTACCTTGAGGAAAACCACCATTTACCTTGAGGAAAACCACCATTTACCTTGAGGAAAACCACCACCATTTACCTCGAGGAAAACCACCACCATTTACCTTGAGGTAAACCAACATTTACCTTGAGGAAAACCAACATTTACCTTGAGGTAAACCACCACCATTTACCTTGAGGTAAACCACCACCATTTACCTTGAGGAAAAACACCACCATTTACCTTGAAGAAAACCACCATTTACCTTGAGGAAAACCACCACCATTTACCTTGAGGTAAACCACCACCATTTACCTTGAGGTAAAACACCACCATTTACCTTGAAGAAAACCACCATTTACCTTGAGGAAAACCACCACCATTTACCTTGAGGTAAACCACCACCATTTACCTTGAGGAAAACCACCATTTACCTTGAGGAAAACCACCATTTACCTTGAGGTAAACCACCATTTACCTTGAGGAAAACCACCATTTACCTTGAGGTAAAACAACACCGTTTACCTTGGGGTAAACCACCGCCATTTACCTTGAGGAAAACCACCACCTTTTATCTTGAGGAAAAACACCACCATTTACCTTGAGGAAAACCACCATTTACCTTGAGATAAAACACCGCCATTTACCTTGAGGAAAACCACCATTTACCTTGAGATAAAACACCACCATTTTAGCCTAAATAATCTGTAGTTAAACCATACACCTCAACTCTAAGCTGTCTATGGCACAATGTTGCCCTGGTCAAAAGTAGTCCACTATTTAGGAAACAGGGACCTAATTAAGGTATGGCAGGCCACTGTGTGAAGAATGAATCTCCTCATTAGAGAGACAGGCTGTGACCTAGAAACATAATCCCATCACTATCTATTAGTCTTGTCTGTCTAAACCCCACTGCCAACCCTTTCTTAATTATAGGAACATAGACCATGTCCAGACCACATACACCGGTAATCCACTACACCACTAGCAAACACTGTTATCTCATTGAGACACATGGGTAGGCTTAAATAAAAGGTTACAGCTACAGTGTAATGAAACACACGTTTATTTTATGAAATATTTCCAATTGCAATATTCAGGAAATACTTTCTCGTGAAGACATTATAGTTGGAGTGTTTGTTAGCTGTTGACCTTTGAACTGGCAGTTGGCAGAGTAACACAGGGATCCCTGGCTGATCAAAGACTAACTGGGGTTATAAAGACAAGTGATGGCCCCGTGCGTTTGTCGTGTCCGCTCCCGGACAGAAACATTCTAGAAGTGTTAATGGATAAAGGTGAGGAATTCTGTGTTTGGAGCTTGATGGATGAGTCTATATCGGGTTGCCTTTGAAGTGCAAACCCCCCCCACCTCTGGGCATTTGGGCCGGCCCAATAATACATTTAATTCCAGTAAGTGTAGCTAGCGCTGCCTGGACACCAACACAACCAGAGGCAAGGCTATGCTTCCCTCAGCAACACAACAGATAAAATAAACTTGATATACATCTCGTCAGACACCGGCAGAGCTGTTACCAAAAACACACCGCTCTACCGACGTTCCAAAGAATCCTTAGACAATGGAGTTTAAAAGGAGTTCTAGAACGTGACAAATGCAGCTGTGGAACAACAATACTACAGTTAAATCTGTCCACTCCTCTTTTATACCTACTGACGTCATCTGCTTTACCTGACTTACTTCCAGCCAATTGACTTACCGTACTGTGCTTTGAAACCTATTTACTTTGATATAAAAGCTTTATAGAAACCTTTTGAAAGCGTATAAGAATAGTAGTTTATGACGGGGACAAATGACAATCTACCTCAGGTGAATTACTGCATGGGAAGACCGATCAGATCTCAACATTCTCCACATTATTTCCCATTACATGTTATGTCCTTGGGGAAATGTTCAATTCAAATGGTCACAATTAACTTTTTATTGGACAAATTGTAATTATGTCTGCAGTGACTGTGATTGTGTGTCATGGTCTTCATCGACCACATTCCTCTTGCTTTCATCTTCATGGCTGTTCAATAAGGCATCCACAGAGCAAATATCTCTCTCTCTCTCTCTCTCTCTCTCTCTCTCTGTCTCTCTCTCTCTCTCTCTCTCTCTCTCTCTCTCTCTCTCTCTCTCTCTCTCTCTCTCTCTCTCTCTCTCTCTCTCTCTCTCTCTCTCTGTCTCTCTCTCTCTCTCTCTCTGTCTCTCTCTCTCTCTCTCTCTCTCTCTCTCTCTCTCTCTCTCTCTCTCTCTCTCTCTCTCTCTCTCTCTCTCTCTCTCTCTCTCTCTGTCTCTCTCTCTCAATTCAAAGGGACTTTATTGGCATGGGAAACATATGTTTACATTGCCAAAGCAAGTAAAATAAACAATAAACAAAAGTGAGAACAAAAAACAACAAAAACATAAAAATATGTATATATACATTAAACAAGGTTTCAAAAGGATAAAGATGTTTTGAATGTTATATTATCTGCTTTTCATACATTTGGCAGGAAGTTAGGAAGTGCAGCTCAGTTTCCACCTCATTTTGTGGGCAGTGTGCACATAGCCTGTCTTCTCTTGAGAGCCTGGTCTGCCTACGGCGGCCTCTCAACTGAAAGTCCAATATCACTGAATCTGTACATAGTTCTTAATTTTGGGTCAGTAACAGTGGTCAGGTACTCTGCCACTGTGTATTCTCTGTTTAGGGCCAGATAGCATTCCAGTTTGCTCTGTGTTTTGGTTGATTCTTTCCAATGTGTCAAATAGTTCTCTTTTTGTTTTCTCATAATTTGGTTGGGTCCAACCAGTCCCAGAACCAGCAGTCTGAGGGGACTCCTCTCTAGGTTCATCTCTCTGTAGGTGATGGCTTTGTGGTGGAATGTGTGGGCATCGCTTCCTTTTAGGTGGTTGTAGAAATGAACAGCTCTTTTCTGTATGTTGATAACTAGTGGGTATAGTCCTAATTCTGCTATGCTTGCATTGTTTGGGGTTTTGCGTTGTACATGAAGGATTATTTATTGCAGTATTCTGCATGCAGAGTCTCTATTGGGTGTTTGTCCCATTTTGTGAATTCTTGGTTGGTGAGACCTCACAACCACAGTGTCTCCTGACCCCTCCTGTCTCAGCCTCCAGTATTTATGCTGCAGTAGTTTATGTGTCGGTGGGCTAGGGTCAGTCTGTTAGCTCTGGAGAATTTCTCCTGTCTTATCCGGTGTCCTGTGTGAATTTAAGTATGCTCTCTCTAAATCTCTCTTTCTCTCTCTCTCTCTCTCTTTCTTTCTTTCTTTCTTTCTTTCTTTCTTTCTTTCTTTCTTTCTTTCTTTCGTTCTTTCTTTCTTTCCTTCTCTCTCTCTTTCTCTCTCTCTCTGTTCACCGGATGTGCTACCTGTCCCAGACCTGCTGTTTTCAACTCTCTAGAGACAGCAGGAGCGGTAGAGATACTCTCAATGATCGGCTATGAAAAGCCAACTGACATTTACTCCTGAGGTGCTGACCTGTTGCACCCTCGACAACTACTGTGATTATTATTATTTGACCATGCTGGTCATTTATGAACATTTGAACATCTTGGCCATGTTCTGTTATAATCTCCACCCGGCACAGCCAGAAGAGGACTGGCCACCCCTCATAGCCTGGTTCCTCTCTAGGTTTCTTCCTAGGTTTTGGCCTTTCTAGGGAGTTTTTCCTAGCCACCGTGCTTCTACACCTGCATTGCTTGCTGTTTGGGGTTTTAGGCTGGGTTTCTGTACAGCACTTTGAGATATCAGCTGATGTAAGAAGGGCTATGTAAATACATTTGATTTGTCTTCTATCACACCTGTGTTAATCTGGCCTGTTACTGGTTTATACTGCTACTGTCCTCAATCACACCTGGGTTAATCTGGCCTGTTACTGGTTTATACTGCTACTGTCCTCAATCCCACCTGGGTTAATCTGGCCTGTTACTGGGTTATACTGCTACTGTCTTCAATCACACCTGGGTTAATCTGGCCTGTTACTGGTTTATACTGCTACTGTCTTCAATCACACCTGTGTTAATCTGGCCTGTTACTGATTTATACTGCTACTGTCTTCAATCACACCTGGGTTAATCTGGCCTGTTACTGGGTTATACTGCTACTGTCTTCAATCACACCTGGGTTAATCTGGCCTGTTACTGGGTTATACTGCTACTGTCCTCACCTGGGTTCAAATTTGACTTGTTTTCTTTCAAATACTTTACTCTTGGTAGAGTTTGCCTGGCGCAATGTAACCAATAGAATAGTCCATGAAGAGCAAACCATCGCCCATCTGGTACTTCAAGCTCTATTAAACACAACAACAAAAAAACTATTGGGATGGGAAGAAAACTATGATTACTATTTGAACCCAGGTGTAATGCACCTCCCTATATTGGACCCAGTAACAGCAGCACCTGGGTAAGGATGCTCCGATAAAACTGTCACTGATGATCTCTTTCTATTTCCTGCTGACGAGCATGAATTTAGCCAATGAGAATTAGCCAATCAGAATTGGCCAATGAGCAACACCCAATGAGCAACATTCATGGGTTCTTCTTCATCTTTATCACATTGTGCAAACTAACTACTAATGGGACTGGCTAGATCATGTAGTGTATGAGTGATTTGATTTGACACAACGGCCCAAGAACGTTCTCCGGGAAGTCCCACGGGACAAACCCGGGAACTAGACAAAACCTTCAGGAGACCATGACACAATGACTTGACCACTTTAGGCAACCATTTTGTGATGTTTCGGGAACATACTAACAACTTGTGTTTTTCTCTGTCTCCATCTCTTTCTCTCTCTATATATATATATTTCTCTCTGCATCTCTGCATCTCTCTCTCTGCCACCTTCCTGTAATGAATACGACTGGAGACAGAGAGCTGGTTTCAAGCGCAGGGCGAATGTCAAGTGTGTGCGTACTGGTAACGAAGTCAGGTACAGGAGAGCAGAGATTTGTGAACAGGCGCACACTTTATTTAGCCAAAAGTGCAAAAACGCGCAAAACAGTCACAAGAATTATGTTTAAGAATAAACATCTTCGTGAAAAAAACATGGGAAAAAACAAACCAGTCTGTCGCGTCAACAAATAACACGTAACACAAACAATCTTTCACAAAGACATGATGGGGAACAGAGGAATAAATACATGTAGTGTGATTGGGGGAATGAAAACCAGGTGTGCAGGGAACAAGACAAAACAAATGGAAACATGAAAAATGGAGCGGCGATGGCTAGAAAGCCGGTGACGTCGACCGCTGAACGCCGCCCGAAGAAGGAGAGGGGCCGACTTCGGCGGAAGTCGCGACAGCGAAGCAGGTGTTTATTTGTGAAGGACCACAGGAGGAGGCAGGTAGCTGGTACCAGGGGCAGACAGAAGGTCATACACAGGGACTCCAAAAAGGCAAAGGTACAGGCAGGGAAAAGGCAAATAACGTAGTCCGGGAGATCAGGCAAGAGGTTGATGACAGGAAATCTGATAGGCAAAAAGGCGTCGTTAGTGAGGATGGCTAAAACCAAAACTACGGTACACAGGAGGACTAATACGGGAAAAACAGAGCTCCCATAGCAATGTGTATCATAACAAACACAACCACACAATGACGGGGTGCAAAGAACTGAACTAAACAGTGTGTGATAATGACATACAGGTGTGTGAACAGGTGATTAGAATTCAGGTGATTGGGATCTGGAGAGTGATCTGCGTTCAGGGGATCTACGTGTTTGAGGTTGTGAGTTGGAAAGTGGGCTGGAGAGTGAGCTGCGTTCAGGGGATCTACGTGTTTGAGAGTGTGAGTTGGAAGCAGACGTTACACTTCCTTCCTTCAGCCCAGATTGATGTCTGGCTTTACTTTTTAGTAGTGGTATTGACCTGCAGCGTGGCTGTCAGTGGTGCATCAAATTAACACAGTCTTATAGGGCCATGGATTCCTGTCAACCTCCTGACAAGATAATACATGAGGGGGGGAGAGATGGTGAGCCCCAATAATAACTCTATTACCTGCTGATCCCGGCCCGTTCAGTCAGGCAGCCCAGGGACATCGACTGAGGGCCCGGCCCAGCCGCCCACTAATCTCCAGCAGAGTTAATTACATCAGGCTGCTCAGCCTTAATTAACGTAATCTTTACTCCATTTTAGCTGCTTAATGCTGTGAACACACCACAGAATCATTACTTTAAATGCCTGCGTTGGTTCAACCAATAGGACATTGACCTCTGTCCTGAATGAGAGTCGTCAACTTCAACAGTCGTCTTTCTTCCTCTATCTTTCTGTCTCTCTCTCTGTCCGTCTTTGTTTATTTTCTCACAATCACTTTCTTTCTATCTCTTTTTCACTCGCTCCTCTTTCTCTGTCTCTCTCTCTCGGTGCATGCTGGGAGTGTTTGTAATTTAGAGGCCGTGTGGAAGACTCTGTCCTCACTTATTTTCTTGATTCTTTCCTTAGTATTTTCTTTAAACGTTTATTTTCTAGGGTGGAGGGTTAACACACTGTTAGTTTAGTGGTACCCACTGTTTTTGTTCAAAGTTAGGGAGGAGGAGGACAGAGTTTAAGTTTCCTGGGGTTTGAACGATGTGGTGTGTGCGATGTCTTCGCAGCCTAGCGCAGAGGAGATGCTGTCGTTAACGGCATGGATTCAGGTGTGTTCCTGAGAACGGAGTTAAGGTGGAGGAGGTTCTGCTCGCGATCGGCGAACAGGTAGAAGCTGAATTTATATATTCTGCATCCAGAATGAACAAAGCTGTGGTTGTGTTCATGAAAAGAGTGAATTTTGTGGGCAGGCTGATTGCTAGTGGAATAGTTGTAATGGATGTGTTGGTGCCAATTTTTCCTCTTTCGACTCCTTCGACAAGGGTGGTAGTTGCGAATCTGCCTCTGTTTATTACGGATGATCAAATCAGGAAAGAGCTGAGTCGTTTTGCGACTAGCGTTTTCCGTGTCGGCAGGTTTTCGGGCAGATGCCGTTAAGCACATTGTTTCGTTCCGGAGGCAAGTGTTCATGTTTCTGAGCTATAATGAGCAACAGTTATTTGTGATTTTATTGTGAGGCTTGGGGAGGAGCTCTACGCAGGGTTTGCCAGCACAGATAGACTGCTGTGTTTTGAGTTTGGGGATTTAGGGAATAAGAGCTTTGCGTGCTCAAATAAAGGCCGTAGATAAGGGTGGTTGATGACGTGGCAGGTGGCAGCATGGTAGGCACAGCTTGTCCCATGAATTAATCATATAAATTGATAACTGATGAACTGTGAAACAAACATTCTGGATAATATATAGAAACGTGAACTATTTATTGATCAGCATTTTGATATGCTTGAAAAAGAATCAGATACATCTTAGCGAACAAGAGAAGACCTTTAATCGAGCTCTGCGAGCGAAACTGAAGGAAAGCCGCTGTCTAAAATTACAGATGGAACAATGGAGGG
This sequence comes from Salvelinus alpinus, assembly GCF_045679555.1. Lineage (NCBI taxonomy): Eukaryota > Metazoa > Chordata > Actinopteri > Salmoniformes > Salmonidae > Salvelinus > Salvelinus alpinus. Next base: position 97,960,245 of record NC_092090.1, read on the forward strand.
GGTCTGCTGTAGCCAGTCAATGGAGGGGGTCTGCTGTAGCCAGTCATTGGAGGAGATCTGCTGTAGCCAGTCATTGGAGGAGATCTGCTGTAGCCAGTCAATGGAGGGGGTCTGCTGTAGCCAGTCATTGGAGGAGATCTGCTGTAGCCAGTCATTGGAGGAGATCTGCTGTAGCCAGTCATTGGAGGAGATCTGCTGTAGCCAGTCATTGGAGGAGATCTGCTGTAGCCAGTCATTGGAGGGGGTCTGCTGTAGCCAGTCATTGGAGGAGATCTGCTGTAGCCAGTCATTGGAGGAGATCTGCTGTAGCCAGTCATTGGAGGAGATCTGCTGTAGCCAGTCATTGGAGGAGGTCTGCTGTAGCCAGTCATTGGAGGAGATCTGCTGTAGCCAGTCATTGGAGGAGATCTGCTGTAGCCAGTCATTGGAGGAGATCTGCTGTAGCCAGTCATTGGAGGGGGTCTGCTGTAGCCAGTCATTGGAGGAGATCTGCTGTAGCCAGTCATTGGAAGAGGTCTGCTATAGCCAGTCATTGGAGGAGGTCTGCTGTAGCCAGTCATTGGAGGAGATCTGCTGTAGCCAGTCATTGGAGGAGGTCTGCTATAGCCAGTCATTGGAGGAGGTCTGCTGTAGCCAGTCATTGGAGGAGGTCTGCTGTAGCTGGTCATTGGAGGAGATCTGCTGTAGCTAGTCATTGGAGGGGGTCTGCTGTAGCCAGTCATTGGAGGAGGTCTGCTATAGCCAGTCATTGGAGGAGGTCTGCTGTAGCCAGTCAATGGAGGAGGAGGAGGTCTGCAATAGCCAGTCATTGGAGGAGGAGGGGGTCTGCTATAGCTAGTCATTGGAAGAGGAGGGGGTCTGCTATAGCCAGTCATTGGAGGGGGTCTGCTGTAGCCAGTCATTGGAGGAGGTCTGCTATAGCCAGTCATTGGAGGAGGTCTGCTGTAGCTGGTCATTGGAGGAGATCTGCTGTAGCTAGTCATTGGAGGGGGTCTGCTGTAGCCAGTCATTGGAGGAGGTCTGCTATAGCCAGTCATTGGAGGAGGTCTGCTGTAGCCAGTCAATGGAGGAGGAGGAGGTCTGCAATAGCCAGTCATTGGAGGAGGAGGGGGTCTGCTATAGCTAGTCATTGGAAGAGGAGGGGGTCTGCTATAGCCAGTCATTGGAGGGGGTCTGCTGTAGCCAGTCATTGGAGGAGGTCTGCTATAGCCAGTCATTGGAGGAGGTCTGCTATAGCCAGTCATTGGAGGGGGTCTGCTGTAGCCAGTCATTGGAGGGGGTCTGCTGTAGCCAGTCATTGGAGGGGTCTGCTGTAGCCAGTCATTGGAGGAGGTCTGCTGTAGCCAGTCATTGGAGGAGGTCTGCTGTAGCTGGTCATTGGAGGAGATCTGCTGTAGCTAGTCATTGGAGGGGGTCTGCTGTAGCCAGTCATTGGAGGAGGTCTGCTATAGCCAGTCATTGGAGGAGGTCTGCTGTAGCCAGTCAATGGAGGAGGAGGAGGTCTGCAATAGCCAGTCATTGGAGGAGGAGGGGGTCTGCTATAGCTAGTCATTGGAAGAGGAGGGGGTCTGCTATAGCCAGTCATTGGAGGGGGTCTGCTGTAGCCAGTCATTGGAGGAGGTCTGCTATAGCCAGTCATTGGAGGAGGTCTGCTATAGCCAGTCATTGGAGGGGGTCTGCTGTAGCCAGTCATTGGAGGGGGTCTGCTGTAGCCAGTCATTGGAGGGGTCTGCTGTAGCCAGTCATTGGAGGAGGTCTGCTGTAGCCAGTCATTGGAGGAGGTCTGCTGTAGCTAGTCATTGGAGGGGGTCTGTTGTAGCTAGTCATTGGAGGGGGTCTGCTATAGCCAGTCATTGGAGGGGGTCTGCTGTAGCCAGTCATTGGAGGAGGTCTGCTGTAGCTAGTCATTGGAGGGGGTTTGTTGTAGCTAGTCATTGGAGGGGGTCTGCTATAGCCAGTCATTGGAGGGGGTCTGCTGTAGCCAGTCATTGGAGGAGGAGGGGGTCTGCAATAGCTAGTCATTGGAGGAGGTCTGCTGTAGCCAGTCATTGGAGGAGGAGGGGGTCTGCAATAGCCAGTCATTGGATGAGGAGGGGGTCTGCAATAGCTAGTCATTGGAGGAGGTCTGCTGTAGCCAGTCATTGGAGGAGGAGGGGGTCTGCAATAGCCAGTCATTGGAGGAGGAGGGGGTCTGCTATAGCCAGTCATTGGAGGAGGAGGGGGTCTGCAATAGCCAGTCATTGGAGGAGGAGGGGGTCTGCTATAGCCAGTCATTGGAGGAGGAGGGGGTCTGCTGTAGCCAGTCATTGGAGGAGGAGGGGATCTGCTATAGCCAGTCATTGGAGGAGGAGGGGGTCTGCTATAGCCAGTCATTGGAGGGGGTCTGCTGTAGCCAGTCATTGGAGGGGTCTGCTGTAGCCAGTCATTGGAGGGGGTCTGTTATAGCCAGTCATTGGAGGGGGTCTGTTATAGCCGGTAATTGGAGGGGGTCTGCTATAGCTAGTCATTGGAGGGGGTCTGCTGTAGCCAGTCATTGAAGGAGGAGGGGATCTGCTATAGCCAGTCATTGGAGGAGGAGGGGGTCTGTTATAGCTATTCATTGGAGGAGGTCTGCTATAGCCAGTCATTGGAGGGGGTCTGCTGTAGCCAGTCATTGGAGGGGGTCTGCTGTAGCCAGTCCTTGGAGGAGGTCTGCTGTAGCTAGTCATTGGAGGGGGTCTGCTATAGCCAGTCATTGGAGGGGGTCTGCTGTAGCCAGTCATTGGAGGAGGAGGGGGTCTGCAATAGCTAGTCATTGGAGGAGGTCTGCTGTAGCCAGTCATTGGAGGAGGAGGGGGTCTGCAATAGCCAGTCATTGGATGAGGAGGGGGTCTGCAATAGCTAGTCATTGGAGGGGGTCTGCAATAGCCAGTCATTGGAGGAGGAGGGGGTCTGCTATAGCCAGTCATTGGAGGAGGGGGGGGGGTCTGCAATAGCCAGTCATTGGAGGAGGAGGGGGTCTGCTATAGCCAGTCATTGGAGGAGGAGGGGGTCTGCTATAGCCAGTCATTGGAGGGGGTCTGCTGTAGCCAGTCATTGGAGGGTGTCTGTTATAGCCAGTCATTGGCGGGGGTCTGTTATAGCCGGTAATTGGAGGGGGTCTGCTATAGCTAGTCATTGGGGGGGGTCTGCTATAGCCAGTCATTGGAAGGGGTCTGCTATAGCCAGTCATTGGAGGGGGTCTGCTATAGCCAGTCATTGGAGGGGGTCTGCTATAGCCAGTCATTGGAGGGGGTCTGCTATAGCCAGTCATTGGAGGAGGTCTGCTGTAGCCAGTCATTGGAGGGGGTCTGCTGTAGCCAGTCATTGGAGGGGGTCTGGTATATCCAGTCATTGGATGAGGAGGAGGTCTGCAATAGCCAGTCATTGGAGGAGGTCTTTTATAGCCAATCAGATCCAATGAACTGAGCAGGCTGGGCTGACATGCTTATAGCCAATCAGATCCAATGAACTGAGCAGGCTGGGCTGACATACTTATAGCCAATCAGATCCAATGAACTGATCAGGCTGGGCTGACATGCTTACAGCCAATCAGATCCAATGAACTGATCAGGCTGGGCTGACATGCTTACAGCCAATCAGATCCAATGAACTGAGCAGGCTGGGCTGACATGCTTACAGCCAATCAGATCCAATGAACTGAGCAGGCTGGGCTGACATGCTTACAGCCAATCAGATCCAATGAACTGAGCAGGCTGGGCTGATATGCTTACAGCCAATCAGATCCAATGAACTGAGCAGGCTGGGCTGATATGCTTACAGCCAATCAGATCCAATGAACTGATCAGGCTGGGCTGACATGCTTACAGCCAATCAGATCCAATGAACTGAGCAGGCTGGGCTGACATGCTTACAGCCAATCAGATCCAATGAACTGATCAGGCTGGGCTGACATGCTTACAGCCAATCAGATCCAATGAACTGAGCAGGCTGGGCTGACATGCTTACAGCCAATCAGATCCAATGAACTGAGCAGGCTGGGCTGACATGCTTACAGCCTTGCTTGGACTTTCAAATTTGAGCATGAATTTATAAGATTGTGCTGTTATTTTTTCTATTTATATTATCTATTATTGTTACTATTTATTTTCCCCTGACTGTTTTCCATGTTATTTGGTTAGTTCTCTTAAAAAGCACCCTCATAGATATACAATAGACCTACGGGGTTTGAATGTGTTAGTGAAGGGTGGCAGTATTGAATTATGTTATCATGGGACTGCCCATATTTCACTCTGGCCTATGCCAAGGGTTTGCCTTAGGATGCAAAGGTGTGTCATGAGTCAGGGAGATGGTCTGAGTGTCTTAGTGACAACAGATCTAGATATGGGGGGGAGGTTTTAGTGGGTGGAATATTAGGACAATTGGAGGTTTACAAAGTTGCAGCTACAGTATGCTTAACAGTACAAATTATTATGGTACATTTATATTGATTCTTAATCATCATGGTGCTTTTTAATGGTACGTTTACAAACATTGGTTGTGGTAAGTATAATTGAAACTTGGGTATCATTATGGTAAGTGGGGAAATAAGTATAGCAAGTTATAATTGTAATGGCTTAGCAGATCATAAAAAAAGAAGACCAATTTTTACCTGGTTAAAAAAGTAAGAATATACAGTAGTATATATTGTTTACAGGAAACTCACTCTACAAATATAGATAAGATTGGGTGGAAAAAGGTTTGGGGGTAAGGACCGACGCCTGGGATGAGAAGCAGGTATGGGGAGTTGAACATTTAATGCGGAACAGGACAGGAACAGCGTCAGCGCACTGGTATATAAAGACATACGAACATTAATGCAGAAGCAGGGAACAGAGCGGGGAACCAGACAGACATAGGGAAGGTAATGACAGGTGATTGAGTCCAGGTGAGTCCAATAATCGCTGATGCGCGTGACAGGGTTACGCAATGCTGGGGAGCCTGGCACCCTCGAGCGCCAGGGGGGAGGAGCGGAAGTAGGCGTGACAGTACCCCTCCCTCTAGGGGCCCACCCGGCATCCCACCTGGGCGAGCCTGACGGGCCGGCCGAGGCACGGGCGCTGGACAAGCCGGCTGGGCGTGAAAGCCCGACGAACCGGCAGAGGCGTGAGAGTCTGGCGAGCCGGCTGAGGCATGGGAGCCCGATGATCTGGTGGAGGTGTAACAGCCTAACGAACCGGCTGGGCGTAAAAACCTGAATATCTGGCTGAGGCCTGACATGGGATGGGTGCCTTCCGAGCCAACCGGGGCAAGAAACCTTTTGAGCCAGCTAGGGCGTGACAGCCCAATGAGCTGGCTTAGGCACCCCCAGTTCCATCGGTGTCGGGCCCCAGACCCAACGTCACCACGAACCGGAACATCAGCATTCCCCGATGCTTCGTATGATGGCTTCTGCACTCTGTAAGGACCGACGCAGGGGATGAGAAGCAGGTACGAGGAGTTGAACATTTTAATGCGGAACAGACAGGTTACAGGACAGGACAGCATCAGCACACGGGTATACAAAGACATACGAACATTAATGCAGAAGCAGGGAACAGAGCTCCTCCATGAGATATACATGGAGGAGGCTTAATCAAGCTAGCCGTCTTGATTACTTCCTGGTCTCGTTCTTGCTGGCATCAAACGTTTAAAAAGCATTAATAGGAGACCGAATGCGATCGGACCACCGTCTAATTGGCCTCCATATAACTCTTACAGAATTTGTGGACGGGGATATTGGAAATTGAATCAAAGCCTATTGGATGACAATTTGTTCTTAACGATAAATAATAATTTACTTTTTTCTACACAACATAGGTACAGCAGATCCCCTTATTGTTTGGGACACTTTAAGAGGCCATTCAATACAATACTCATCATTAAAAATAAAGCAGTTTAGGTCAAAAGAGACTAATAAAGGAAATAGAGGAAGTCACAGCGCAGGTAGATGGTAAAGGAAACTGTACTATAGAGGCACAAAATAGGTTAGAGGTTAGAGGAAAAACTTTAATCAGTTTGACCTAGTGGATGTTTGGAGAACTAGACTTTCCCAACACAAGACAGTATATATGAGTATTTGTATTTGTATTTATTAGGCATCCCCATTAGCTGCTGCCAAGGCACTGTATATTGCCAAGGCAGCAGCTACTCTTTCTGGTGTCCAAACACACAAAAATACCTACATTACATATTAAACAAAAGATAAAACAGTGAACTATGTTTGTACTGAATGAGCTAAAGATTAAACAGTCCATCATATAACATCCCTACACCACCACCACATATCTACACCACAACATGTTCAATACCACCATACAGCAATATCACCATGTGTGTGTATGCATGTGTCTATACCTTTGTATGTGTCTCTTCACTGTTCCCGTTGTTGTATTTTTACCTGCTTTTTAAATCGGATTCTTGCATCAGTTACCTGATGTGGAATAGAGTTCCATGTAGTCATGGCTCTATGTAGTACTGTGCGCCTCCCATAGTCTGTTCTGGACTTGGGGACTGTGAAGAGACCTCTGGTGGCATGTTGCGTGGGGTATGCATGGGTGTCCGAGCTGTGTGCTAGTATTTTAAACAGACAGCTCGGTGCATTCAGCTTGTCAACACCTCTTACAAAAACAAATAATGATGAGACAATCTCTCTTCCACTTTGAGCCAGGAGAGATTGACATGCATGTCATTAATGTTAACTCTGCGTGTACTTTTAAGGGCCAGCCGTGCTGCCCTGTTCTGAGCCAACTGCAGTTTTCCCAAGTCCCTCTTTGTGGCACGTGACCACACTACTGAACAGTAGTCCAGGAGCGATAAAACCAGGGCCTGTAAGACCTGCCTTGTTGAAGGTGCTGTTAAGAAGGTAGAGCAATGCTTTATTATGGACAGAGTTCTCCCCATCTTAGCTAATGTTGTATCAATATGTTTTGACCATGACAGTTTACAATCCAGGCTTACTGCAAGAGGTTTAGGGTTTAGTGAATGATTTGTCTCAAATACAATACTTTTAGTATTGGAAATATTTAGGACTAACTTATTCCTTGCTACACATTCCGAAACTAACTGCAGCACTTTGTTAAGTGTTGCAGTCATTTCAGTCACTGTAGTAGCTGACGTGTATAGTGTTGAGTCATCCGCATACATAGACACACTCAAAGCCAGTGGCATGTCGTTAGTAAAAATTTAAAAAAGCAAGGGGCCTAGATAGCTGCCCTGGGGAACTCCTGATTCTACCTGAAATATGTTTGAGAGGCTTCCATTAAAGAACTCCCTCTGTGTTCTGTTAGACAAGTAACTCTTTATCCACATTATAGCAGGGGGTGTAAAGCCATAACACATACGTTTTTCCAGCAGCAGACTATGATTGATAATGTCAAAAGCTGCACTGAAGTCTAACAAGGCAGCCCCCACAATCATTTTATCATCACTTTCTCTCAGCCAATCATCAGTCATTTGTGTAAGTGCTGTGCTTGTTGAGTGTCCTTCCCTATAAGTGTGCTGAAAGTCTGTTGTCAATTTGTTTACTGTTAAATAGCATTGTATGTGGTCAAACACCATTTTTTACAAAACTTTCCTAAAGATGGGTAACAGGCTGATTGGTCGGCTATTTGAGCCAATAAAGGGGGCTTTACTATTCTTGGAGAGCGGAATGACTTTAGCTTCCCTCCAGGCCTGAGGGCACTTTCTAGTAGGCTTAAATTGAAGATGTGACAAATAGGAATGGCAATATGGTACACTATTATCCTCAGTAATTTTCCATCCAGATTATCAGACCCCGGTGGCTTGTCATTGTCGATAGATAACAATCATTTTTTTCACCTCGTCCACACTGACTTTACGGAATTCAAAAGTACAATTCTTGCCTTTCATAATTTGGTCAGACTTTGATGTGTAGTGTCAGTGTATGTTGCTGGCATGTCATCCCTAAGTTTATTTATCTTGCCAATGAAAAAATCATTAAAGTAGTTGGCAAAATCAGTGGGTTTTGTGATGAATGATGGAGCCAAGTTGGCTTTTCTTCCAAAAATGGCATTTAAGGAGCTCCAAAGCTTTTTACTATCATTCTTTATATAATTTATATTTTTTTCATAGTTTAGTTTCTTTTTATTTAGCTTAGTCACATGATTTATTAATTTTCAATACGTTTGCCAATCAGTTGGGATGCCAGCTTATTTGCCATACTTTTTGCCTCATCCCTCTCAACCATACCATTTTTCAAATCCTCAACAATCCAAGGGGATTTACCAGTTTTACAGTCATTTTTTTAATGGGTGCATGCTTATTAGTAACTGGAATAAGCAATTTCATAAATGTGTCAAGTGCAGCGTTTGGTTGCTCCTCATTACACACCACAGACCAACAAATATTGTTTACATCATCAATATATGAATCACTACAAAACTTCTTGTATGACCTCGTATACACTATATTAGGCTCATCCTTTGGATCTTTGGTTTTCCTAGATATGGCTACTATATGGTGATCACTACATCCGATGGATTTGGATACTGCTTTAAAGCAAATGTTCTGCAGCATTAGTAAAGATGTGATCAATACATGTTGATGATTTCATTCCTGTGCTGTTTGTAAATACCCTGGTAGGTTTGAATGACAACCTGAACCAGGTTGCAGGCACTGGTTACAGTGTGAAGTTATTTCTTGAGTGAGCAGCTTGATGAGAGCCAGTCAATATTTAAATCACCCAGAAAATATACATCTCTGTTGATATCACATACATTATCAAGCATTTCACACATATTACCCAGATACTGACTGTTAGCACTTAGTGTTGTATAGCACCGTCCCACAAGAATGGGCTTTAACTTCTCTAGGATAGGGGGCAGCATTTTCACGTTTGGATGAAAAGCGTGCCCAGAGTAAACTGCCTCCTACTCAGTCCCAGATGCTAATATATGCATATCATATTAGTAGTAGTATTGGATGGAATACACTCTGCAGTTTCTAAAACTGTTTGAATCAAGTCTGTGACTATAACAGAACATATTTGACAGGCAAAACCCCGAGGACAAACCATTCAGATAGAATTTTTTTTGAGGTCATTCTCTTTTCAATGAGTTTTCATTGGGAATCCAGATTTCTAAGGGACCTTCCTGCAGTTCCTATCGCTTCCACTGGATGTCAACAGTCTTTAGAAATTGGTTGAGGTTTTTCCTTTGAGAAATTAAGAAGTAGCCATGTTCAGAATGAGGCTCCAGTGAAGTGTACTGTTTGTTAGAGGCGCGTGACCAGAAAGCATGCTACACATTATTTTCCTCCGGTATTGAACACAGATCATCCCGTCTTCAATTTTATCGATTATTTACGTTAAAAAATACCTAAAGTTGTATTATAAAAGTAGTTTGAAATGTTTGGACAAAGCTTACAGGTAACTTTTGAGATATTTTGTAGTCACGTTGTGCAAGTTGGAACCAGTGTTTTTCTGGATCAAACGCGCCAAATAAATGGACATTTTGAATATATATCGACGGAATTAATCGAACAAAAGGACCATTTGTGATGTTTATGGGACATATTGGAGTGCCAACAGAAGAAGCTCGTCAAAGGTAAGGCATGAATTATATCTTTATTTCTGCATTTTGTGTCGCACCGGGAGGGTTGAAATATGATGGTCTGTGATTGTTAGCTGGGGTGCTATCCTCAGATAATAGCATTGTTTGCTTTCGCCGTAAAGCATTTTTTAAATCTGACACGTTGGCTGGATTCACAACAAGTGTAGCTTTAATTTGGTATATTGAATGTGTGATTTCATGAAAGTAACTTTTTTATAGTAATTTATTTGAATTTGGCGCTCTGCATTTTCACTGGATGTTGTCCAGGTGGGACGCTATGATGCCAGTAGCTGAATCTTTCACACCCGCGGCCCAACAATGGTACTGGACCTGAAACGATTGCCCGCTATTTGGATTTTTTTTAAATGCTAAAATCAGTTATTTAACAGCCATTTTCAGATGTTCCGAGCAAGCCCTCCCGATGTTGTTGGACCTCACATGGACTATGACAGTGTCAGCTCCCGGCATCTGTCGTAGAATAGTCGGAAGCAGTCTTCTGATATGCTATACTCGTGCTCCTGGATAGCACTGGGTTTTTGCCTTGGGAAACAAGATGTTTCTCACCAAAGAGCTGCCTATGATGACAGTAGGTGATGTTGAATGGGCCGGTCTCTCAGGCAGCCTCATGGTCTGATGAGGCTGGGAGCACCGAGGATCTGAACTCGAGATAGAAGCCACCGGAGAAGGAGACAGAACAGAAAACGAAGACGCAGGTTCCTCCGGATCCGATCTTGAATGGGAAGCCGCCAAAGAAGATGTACCTCCATGGCTGGTTGGTTGGGTCGAGAACAGCTCCGTTCTCCAGGGAAGGGGGAGACCCCTTCAGGGATGGAACCCTGCTCTGCACCGGCCAGTCGGCTGTGGAGAACTGACACCTCGGCGACACTTCCACCAGACCAGAGCAGCGTCCGGCCACTGGGGTGGAAGAAAACAAAAAAGTAGGCTGGCATGGATTCCCCAGTAGTCATGTTTAACCTTTCTGGCGCAGGGGTCCCGCTAGCGACCCACCTCGACAACATCCGGTGAAATTACAGAGCGCCAAATTCAAAATACAGAAAACGTAATATTAAATCTTCATGATAATACAAGTGTCATACATGATTCTTTAGCTTAGAATCTTGGAAATCTAACCGCATCGTCGGATTTCAAAAAGGCTTTACGGCGAAAGCACAGCGTTCGATTATCTGAGGTCAGCGCCCCACAACAGCATATTATCCAAACAAGCACAGGCGTCACAAAATCCCAAATAGCGATAAAATAAGTCACTTACCTTTGAAGATCTTCCTCTAATTGCAATCACAAGAGTCCCAGCACAATGAATGGTCGTTTTGTTCGATAAATTCCTTCTTTATATCCCAAATAGTCCATTTAGTAGGCGTCATTGAGTTCAGTAATCCACCCGTTCAGAATGCAGACATAGGAGTTCCAAAAGTTACCAGTAAAGTTTATCCAAACAAATCAAACGACGTTTCTAATCCATTATTAGGTACTCTAATATCTAAATATATGATAATATTTCATACGGAGCAAACTTTTTTCAATAGGAAAGGAAAAGAACGCAGCGCTCGCCCTCAGTCACGCGCTTAATGAGACTAGTTTTGCCATAGGACTTCCTGAGGATAAACAACTATTCCTCGTTGGTTTTTCAGAATACAAGTCTGAAAACATGTATAAAGACTATTGACATCTAGTGGAAGCCATAGGAACTGCAATTTGGGAGGCGGAAGTCTTTGGTTTCAATAGCTTAAGCTTGGAATTGGCTGGCAGGTCAACAGAAAAAAAATTGGTCCTCCTAGAAACTTTAGAGTGTTTTCTATCCAATAATACCATGCATATGCATATCCTAGCTTCTGGGCCTGAGTAACAGGCAGTTTACTTTGGACACCTCAGTCATCCAAACTTCCCAATACTGCCCCCTATCCCTAAGAAGTTTTAATCTGAGTAGGCCAATCATGTTCATTCTGAAGGTCTTTGGGGCTAGGGTGAGTGCAGCCCGACTTGATCGGTTTTACGTGTCCAAGAATCAGAGTAATAGGTTGTTGGGCGCTACCATTCTCCCGTTGGCAAGGCAGGTGCAGGTGACAGAGACTGGAGACTGGCAAGGGGGTCTGGAGGACATGTTAGATTTTAACACTCCGAGCCTGGGGGAGTTTGAAGGGGTAGGAGGTAAAGCCCTCTACAACCTCTGCGTTAAGGTTAGGAACATTAGAAGCCTAACAGGAGTGAAGGCACATCAGTGGCAGGGGGTATGTGGGGCAGAGAGTATGGTGGGTTTTAGATGGAGGGGGCTCTACAAACCCCCAGTACCAAAGAGGCCAGGGGACCTCTAGTGGAGGGTTCTTCATGGAGCCCTGGCCACTAACAGCTGGTTGGTACGGGTCGACCCGGGAGTCGGACATGGTTGTCCTTTCTGTGTCATAAGTGGAAATGTGCACCATGTGTTTTCTGTGTGCGCCAGGTTAATGCCATTAATGTCTCTGTTGGAATGTCTGTGTGAGAAGTTGGGGGTGGAGTTTACTGTTGGGATGTTTATAATGGGGTACAGATAATCTAATAAGGAAAAGGCCAAATGTGTGTTGTTGAATTTTCTGTTTGCTCGGGCAGAGTTAGCTATTTGGCTAACGTGGAGGAACAGGGGCAAAGGTGGAGGGATAACAGACCCTTTCCTATTGTTTAATGGGATGGTCTCTGTGCACCTTAGGGTGGAATTTGAGTTCTATAAAATGATAAACAGTGTAGAGATGTTTCAGGAGATATGGTGTGTTGGGGGGGCTGTCTGAACAGCTGGGGAAGGTGGGTTGGATATATGGTTGTAGAAGTGGTGAGGTTTGGGTTATTGTGATGTGTGGTGTTGTTTTGTATTGTGGGGTAGAGGGCAAGGTGAGTCCGCAGCACAGGGGATATTTGTTTATAAAAGGGGGGTGAGGGTGAGGTTTTAATGAAATGAGGATGTATCATTAAAGAAAGACAAAAAGTCAAAGTCACTCCCTCTGTCAAGCCCTGACCTTTAGATATCTCTGTTTTTCTATATATTTAGGTTGGGTCAGGGTGTGACTAGGGTGGATACTCTAGTTTTGTATGTCTAGGGTTTTGTATGTCTATGTTGGCCTGATATGGTTCCCAATCAGAGACAGCTGTTTATTGTTGTCTCTGATTGGGGATGATATTTAGGTAGCCATTTTCTTCGTTTGTGTTGTGGGATCTTGTCTACATTGAGTTGCACACCTGTAGCTTCACGTTTCATTTGGTTGTTTGTTGTTTTGTTAGGTGAGTTTCAGTTGATTAAAATCATGTGGAACTCTACTCACGCTGCGCCTTGGTCTCATCTTTACGACGAGCGTGACACCCTCTCTCACTCTCTGTCCGTTCGCCAACGCGGAAACTAATTGACAGTTTCCTTTCATTTTTTCTATAGTGAAAAATGAGACCATCTGCTGTTTTTATACTTTATTATTCTTATTATATTGTAATGTGTTTATTGGCCACTAACGTGATTGAACGTAGCCGGTGCCATATGTCGACTCGATGAGATCGTCATGCTAGGCACAGACAGCCTGTCCCCTGAAATAAACAGCTTATAGCATGATTGATCTCCCTGAAGAGACACAAGGTGGAAAAAAAGATGGACTCAATTCCCTGATATGATGTGTATTATTAACTGAATCAACTTAAGTTATAAAGGCAATAAGGAAGTTTTCAAACAACTAAAACTGACAAGGAAAACGGGGAGTTCTCAAGTCACAGAACTAATATATATATAAAAAAATGAAGATTAAAGACATTTCAATGAAGTCAAAAGCAGTATTTTATTTCTAAATATGCTACACATCAAATGTCAAAACAAACCCCTGAGCACCACAATCCAGCATTCCCATAATGCACTGGATTCATCCAAAAATTGACAAAAGTGAAAATAAAAGAAATATTGAAAGCTTCATAAACAGCCCTTATAGGATCTTAAATCTACCAGTGAACCACATGTTATTTAAGTTATAAGTAGCTACATAAGTGAGAATCTTTTCCCCCCCGCTTATTAATCCTCTTGTTATAGCTTTGTTACACTCAACTTGTTCTCTGTGATGTTTGGCATCTCTTTCTTGCTGTTTAAAAAAAATATATATATCTTTGGTTACGAGAATTACGCTGATTGTACTAGATGTTCTTGTTGATTCAGTAGGCAAAAGCTGCTCAATGATTGGTTAAACGATTAGAGTTGTGCTGCATCCAGAGCTGAGCAGTACAGGAAGAGATATATGGGAGAAGAAACAGCCATGAAAGATAGACTGTGTCAGTGCTGTGATAACAAATAGAATACATCTCTTTAATATTCTATCAAAAGGCTATTATAAAAAGGAGAAAACAAATTGTACCCCATTTGACTTCCTCCATAATAATACTACATATTTGTCCTTCAGGAAGTATCATCTTCACAACTACGCTAAAATAATGGGGTAGTCAGGTTTTTTGTTTTGTTGATGTAAATAAATCATTGTGTGGTTTTGCTACATTGAGTACGGATGAACATATATTATACATTCTCCAAGTGAATATGGATTCCATATCAACAGCATATATACACAAGGCTCAGTCCGGACCTGAGCTATGTGAGACCCACTCAAACGTTGCCACAAATCTTGACATGAATTAACTGAACGTTTGCATTATACTTTACTCCCACATAGCTCAAGTTAGAACTTGCACATGAATCCATAGTCGATCCACACAGAACTTGGACATGAATCCATAGTCCATCCACACAGAACGTGGACATGAATCCATAGTCCATCCACACAGAACTTGGACATGAATCCATAGTCGATCCACACAGAACTTGGACATGAATCCATAGTCGATCCACACAGAACTTGGACATGAATCCATAGTCGATCCACACAGAACTTGGACATGAATCCATAGTCGATCCACACAGAACTTGGACATGAATCCATAGTCGATCCACACAGAACGTGGACATGAATCCATAGTCCATCCACACAGAACTTGGACATGAATCCATAGTCGATCCACACAGAACTTGGACATGAATCCATAGTCGATCCACACAGAACTTGGACATGAATCCATAGTCGATCCACACAGAACTTGGACATGAATCCATAGTCCATCCACACAGAACGTGGACATGAATCCATAGTCCATCCACACAGAACTTGGACATGAATCCATAGTCGATCCACACAGAACTTGGACATGAATCCATAGTCGATCCACACAGAACTTGGACATGAATCCATAGTCCATCCACACAGAACTTGGACATGAATCCATAGTCGATCCACACAGAACTTGGACATGAATCCATAGTCGATCCACACAGAACTTGGACATGAATCCACAGTCGATCCACACAGAACTTGGACATGAATCCACAGTCGATCCACACAGAACTTGGACATGAATCCATAGTCGATCCACACAGAACTTGGACATGAATCCATAGTCGATCCACACAGAACTTGGACATGAATCCATAATCGATCCACACAGAACTTGGACATGAATCCATAGTCGATCCACACAGAACTTGGACATGAATCCATAGTCGATCCACACAGAACTTGGACATGAATCCACAGTCGATCCACACAGAACTTGGACATGAATCCATAGTCGATCCACACAGAACTTGGACATGAATCCATAGTCGATCCACACAGAACTTGGACATGAATCCATAGTCGATCCACACAGAACTTGGACATGAATCCATAGTCGATCCACACAGAACTTGGACATGAATCCATAGTCGATCCACACAGAACTTGGACATGAATCCATAGTCGATCCACACAGAACTTGGACATGAATCCACAGTCGATCCACACAGAACTTGGACATGAATCCATAGTCGATCCACACAGAACTTGGACATGAATCCATAGTCGATCCACACAGAACTTGGACATGAATCCATAGTCGATCCACACAGAACTTGGACATGAATCCATAGTCGATCCACACAGAATTGGACATGAATCCATACTCGATCCACACAGAACTTGGACATGAATCCATAGTCGATCCACACAGAATTGGACATGAATCCATAGTCGATCCACACAGAACTTGGCCATGAATCCACAATCGATCCACACAGAACTTGGACATGAATCCATAGTCGATCCACACAGAACTTGGACATGAATCCATAGTCGATCCACACAGAACTTGGACATGAATCCATAGTCGATCCACACAGAACTTGGACATGAATCCACAGTCGATCCACACAGAACTTGGACATGAATCCATAGTCGATCCACACAGAACTTGGACATGAATCCATAGTCGATCCACACAGAACTTGGACATGAATCCATAGTCGATCCACACAGAACTTGGACATGAATCCATAGTCGATCCACACAGAATTGGACATGAATCCATACTCGATCCACACAGAACTTGGACATGAATCCATAGTCGATCCACACAGAATTGGACATGAATCCATAGTCGATCCACACAGAACTTGGCCATGAATCCACAATCGATCCACACAGAACTTGGACATGAATCCATAGTCGATCCACACAGAACTTGGCCATGAATCCATAGTCGATCCACACAGAACTTGGACATGAATCCACAATCGATCCACACAGCTTTGCAGCTGGGTTCTTTCTACATTGCTTTGTTGGAGGATCGGATCTCCATATAATATCAAGAAGGGACCCTTGTAAAAAAACTTTAGGACCTTTTAAAACATCAATATAATAGAGGCAGAGCAGAGTGCTTCAGAGCACTGGATACACATGCTTTAATGACTCCACGGGAAGTGACATAGTTATGACAGAATTTCTGCTCTTTAGCACCTCCTCCCCGATGTGCGCACTAGCATGCTGCTTAGAATGAAGCAATGTGATCTATGGTTCTAGACATTCTAAGTGGTATTCTAGAATGTCTAGAATCTCATCACGGCCTGACTTCCTGAAGAATAACTTTTTTTCAAGTAACCACTGGAATTAATAACAGACCTACAACCACCTTCAATAACAGACCTGACACCAGGATTGCAGGGTCGTTTCCTACTTTGTGACATTACAGTTGAACATCATTACCTTTATTTGACATTAAGTTACAAAGATATACTACCAAAATCCTTTACCCTACCTAACAGAAAACGCTGTACTATATTGTGTACCTGAAATAGAGTCCTGGCAATCCCCACACAACAAAAAAAACAGGTTGCTTCCTTCAAACCTGATTGGGGTCCACCTATGTTTTGTATTGTCTTTACCCGAAAAGGCTAAATGTGAAAACTGGCAATTATGATTGTGGTCATGTTGATGTTTGGTTGGTCTTTACCAATGAGGTAGATGTGTGTTCATGTAATATCGCATCTTTGGTATAACTATACAACACATGAAACATCCAGTGATCTGTAGAAACAAAAACAGTGATTTTCCAGTGGCTTTACATAAACAAATTATAGAAATGAAATATATGAGGTATATTTTGTATTCACTCTATTATGCGCGTGTATATATATATATATATATATATATATATATATATATATATATATATAGAGGTAAAGATTAATGAGGTATCTGTCAATGTTGGAAAGGACTCCTAAAAAAATGATTTTCAAATAATAAAGTAGTTGAATGCAAGGTTGCAGACCCAGATCTAAACATATAAAACTAAATAAATAATGTTTGAAATTATATGTTTAACGGACTTAATAAAAAAGCTACATATATCTTCAAACTGTTTCCCATTTACCTTCACAATAGAGAAAATAGCTGATGTCTTTATGAAGCGAGAGAGAGAGAGAGAGCAAAAGACAGAGAGCAAAAGAGAGAGAGAGAGAGAGAGAGAGAGAGAGAGAGAGAGAGAGAGAGAGAGAGAGAGAGAGAGAGAGAGAGAGAGAGAGTAGGGAGAAGCTCTCCAATGCTAAACACAAGTGTATTACTAAAATAATAAGTGTGGATGCTAGTCATAAGATAAAGCCACTGTGTGATTGGTGACCAGATTAGTACCTTTCGCCTCGATATGTTCTGCTGTTTTAACCACATATTCTCTTTGTCTTACCAACATAGCTAACCACGTGTGTTTTACCCTCCTTCTGCAGGGTCACATGTTGAAGTGTTCTATCCAATTCAGTGGTCAGCAGATTGGGATCCCATAGCAACTATCAAAGACTTACTTTCCTAGGATCTGAGAACCACCATTCACCAGCGATAGTCTACCAGCAGGTAGAACCACCATTCACCAGCGATAGTCTACCAGCAGGTAGAATCACCATTCACCAGCGATAGTCTACCAGCAGGTAGAATCACCATTCACCAGCAGGTAGAATCACCATTCACCAGCGATAGTCTACCAGCAGGTAGAATCACCATTCACCAGCAGGTAGAATCACCATTCACCAGCAGGTAGAATCACCATTCACCAGCAGGTAGAACCACCATTCACCAGCGATAGTCTACCAGCAGGTAGAATCACCATTCACCAGCAGGTAGAACCACCATTCACCAGCGATAGTCTACCAGCAGGTAGAATCACCATTCACCAGCAGGTAGAATCACCATTCACCAGCGATAGTCTACCAGCAGGTAGAATCACCATTCACCAGCGATATGAGCCATCATGCAATCTCTTCAGAGCCACATCTGAGAAGGGTAAGAGACACTGACCACGACTCAAAGTGGCGCAATGCTGTAGGCTACTAGGCCAAGTGGTTTACACGCTTTACTGACAAAGGCATTGGCATAAAATAACTGCATGTCTCGACACTCTTCCTTTTGTCCTACAGCATTAGCCAATGTGTTGAGAGATGAGCGGAATTGATTGATCTTCAATAGATAACACGACCATGATATTTTCCTCTCTGAATGAAAAGGAGGAAATATGGCACTTCCCTGATTCTGAGAGATGTGCTTTGTTGATAGTACATCCGTATAGCTTGATCATTGGTAGCAAGCCAAAGCCGCGGCTTTTGTGGCGCGATGGGTAACGATGCTTCGTGGGTGTCAGTTGTTGATGTGTCCAGATGGTCCCTGGTTCGAGCCCGGGTCGGGGCGAGGAGAGGAGAGGGACGGAAGCTTTACTGTTACATCGATGCTGTTGACCCGGATCACTGGTTGCTGCGGAAAAGGAGGATGTCAAAAGGGAGGGGGGGTGAGTGTAACCGATGTGAAATGGCTAGCTAGTTAGCGGTGGTGCGCGCTAATAGCGTTTCAATCGGTGACTACTGTCCAGCCCATTATTGTATCTGTGCTGTGCATACTATAGTTTACTATGCTTCTACTTTCTTTTCATTGGTTACTCTTGTTTGTATTTTGGTTATCAGGGAAAAAGCAGCACTAATACGAGCTATAATGCCTAGAAGAGGTCACAAACAAACCTTACTACACGTTGACAAGCGCTTCTCTCTTGAACTACGAGGGAGGTCAAACATCTCCTCTTCTTCTGATGGAGGAAACAAACAGAAAGCCAACATGTCTCCCAGTGTCTTTGTCCCACAGTTCCTTGGGTCCGATGATGTGTCACCATATAATCTGTGCCTATATGTTAACACTGCTCACAAACGGAGCAGCTGGTGTCAGGAAAAAAACACAAAGACAGCCGACTTCGACTGGAAACACACAGGACAGAAAGACAGCTGACTTCATCTATATACACACAGGGTTCAGAGGTCCTCTACATACCATTGGGATCAGAGGTCCTCTGCATACCATTGGGATCAGAGGTCCTCTACATACCATTGGGTGCAGAGGTCCTCTACATACCATTGGGATCAGAGGTCCTCTACATACCATTGGGTTCAGAGGTCCTCTACATTGGGTTAAGAGGTCCTCTACATACCATTGGGATCAGAGGTCCTCTACATACCATTGGGTTCAGAGGTCCTCTACATACCATTGGGTTCAGAGGTCCTCTACATACCATTGGGTTCAGAGGTCCTCTACATACCATTGGGTTCAGAGGTCCTCTACATACCATTGGGATCAGAGGTCCTCTACATACCATTGGGATCAGAGGTCCTCTACATACCATTGGGATCAGAGGTCCTCTACATACCATTGGGTTCAGAGGTCCTCTACATACCATTGGGTTCAGAGGTCCTCTACATACCATTGGGATCAGAGGTCCTCTACATACCATTGGGATCAGAGGTCCTCTACATACCATTGGGTTCAGAGGTCCTCTACATTGGGTTAAGAGGTCCTCTACATACCATTGGGATCAGAGGTCCTCTACATACCATTGGGTTCAGAGGTCCTCTACATACCATTGGGTTCAGAGGTCCTCTACATACCATTGGGTTCAGAGGTCCTCTACATACCATTGGGATCAGAGGTCCTCTACATACCATTGGGATCAGAGGTCCTCTAAATACCATTGGGTTCAGAGGTCCTCTACATTGGGTTAAGAGGTCCTCTACATACCATTGGGATCAGAGGTCCTCTACATACCATTGGGTGCAGAGGTCCTCTACATACCATTGGGTTCAGAGGTCCTCTACATACCATTGGGTTCAGAGGTCCTCTACATACCATTGGGTTCAGAGGGCCTCTACATACCATTGGGATCAGAGGTCCTCTACATACCATTGGGATCAGAGGTCCTCTACATACCATTGGGTGCAGAGGTCCTCTACATACCATTGGGATCAGAGGTCCTCTACATACCATTGGGATCAGAGGTCCTCTGCATACCATTGGGATCAGAGGTCCTCTACATACCATTGGGATCAGAGGTCCTCTACATACCATTGGGTTCAGAGGTCCTCTACATACCATTGGGTTCAGAGGTCCTCTACATACCATTGGGTTCAGAGGTCCTCTACATACCATTGGGTGCAGAGGTCCTCTACATACCATTGGGTTCAGAGGTCCTCTACATTGGGTTAAGAGGTCCTCTACATACCATTGGGTTCAGAGGTCCTCTACATACCATTGGGTGCAGAGGTCCTCTACATACCATTGGGTTCAGAGGTACTCTACATACCATTGGGTGCAGAGGTACTCTACATACCATTGGGATCAGAGGTCCTCTACATACCATTGGGTTCAGAGGTCCTCTACATACCATTGGGTTCAGAGGTCCTCTACATACCATTGGGTTCAGAGGTCCTCTACATACCATTGGGTTCAGAGGTCCTCTACATACCATTGGGTGCAGAGGTCCTCTGCATACCATTGGGTGCAGAGGTCCTCTGCATACCATTGGGTTCAGAGGTCCTCTACATACCATTGGGTTCAGAGGTCCTCTACATACCATTGGGTGCAGAGGTCCTCTACATACCATTGGGTGCAGAGGTCCTTTACATACCATTGGGTGCAGAGGTCCTCTACATACCATTGGGATCAGAGGTCCTCTACATACCCTTGGGTGCAGAGGTCCTCTACATACCATTGGGTGCAGAGGTCCTCTACATACCATTGGGTTCAGAGTACCTCTACATACCATTGGGATCAGAGGTCCTCTACATACCATTGGGTGCAGAGGTCCTCTGCATACCATTGGGTGCAGAGGTCCTCTGCATACCATTGGGTTCAGAGGTCCTCTACATACCATTGGGTGCAGAGGTCCTTTACATACCATTGGGTGCAGAGGTCCTCTACATACCATTGGGATCAGAGGTCCTCTACATACCATTGGGT
The DNA here is from genome assembly GCF_045679555.1 of Salvelinus alpinus. Lineage (NCBI taxonomy): Eukaryota > Metazoa > Chordata > Actinopteri > Salmoniformes > Salmonidae > Salvelinus > Salvelinus alpinus. Next base: position 97,981,450 of record NC_092090.1, read on the forward strand.
GCAGAGGTCCTCTACATACCATTGGGTGCAGAGGTCCTCTACATACCATTGGGTTCAGAGTACCTCTACATACCATTGGGATCAGAGGTCCTCTACATACCATTGGGTTCAGAGGTCCTATACATACACACAGGGTTCAGAGGTCCTCTACATACCATTAGGTTCAGAGGTCCTCTACATACCATTGGGTACAGAGGTCCTCTACATACACACAGGGTTCAGAGGTCCTCTACATACACACAGGGTTCAGAGGTCCTCTACATACCATTGGGTGCAGAGGTCCTCTACATACCATTGGGTTCAGAGGGCCTCTACATACCATTGGGTTCAGAGGTCCTCTACATACCATTGGGTGCAGAGGTCCTCTGCATACCATTGGGTGCAGAGGTCCTCTACATACCATTGGGTTCAGAGGTCCTCTACATACCATTGGGTTCAGAGGTCCTCTACATAGGGTTCAGAGGTCCTCTACATACCATTGGGTGCAGAGGTCCTCTACATACCATTGGGTGCAGAGGTCCTCTACATACCTATTGCTATTCAAAGTTCGGAGGAAGGAGGAGAGAGAATAAGGAGAGCATTTTCTTGTTCTTTTCTTGTGGAAATATTTCCTCTGTAAATATTTTTTTATTATTATTTTAACTGGGATAAGGGAAATAGAGAAAAAGGGGAGGAGGGGGGGAAACAACAGAAGTCATTTCTCCTGGTATCTCAGACCGCGTGCTGTCTTTGGGGGAGGATAGGGGCGAGGTTTAGAGTGAGTTGGTGGGGCTGTGGGTGGGACTCAGATCAGGGGGAGGAGTTTCCGGGTCCGTGGACCGAGGATGTGGAGGACGTGGAGGAAGAGGAGGAGCAGGACGGTTGGATCTGTACGCAGGAGTAGTTCAGCCCCAGACTGGTCTTTCCCTGAGAGGAGGTGTGGTTCTGGTGACCACCCAGCATCATGGGAAGGGAGGGCTTCTTGGCAAACAGAACACCTGGAGGGACAGAGAGAGGGAGGGAGGAGAGAGGGAGGGAGGACGGAGGAAACCATTTTGAAGGTGGTGATACCCATTTCCCGAAGTTGGGATTAATAAAGTACTTCTATTACTGCTAATGCTACTATTTTTTCTACTACTAATACTACTACTACAACTGATACCGCTATTAATATTACTACTACGTGTTACTATTACTACTACTGCTACAACTAATAATAACATCACTACTACTACTACCACTGCTACTACTACAGCTATTACTAATACTACTACCACTACTACTGCTACTACTATTACTGCTAGGCTACTACTACTACTACTACTACTACTACTACTACTACTATAACCGCTACTAATACTATTACTACTACTGTTACTACTACTACTACCACTACTGCTACTACTACTACTGCTGCTACTGCTACTACTACTACTACTACTACTACTACTACTACTACTACTACTACTATTGCTGCTACTACTACTAGGATGCTACTGCTACTACTACTACTGCTACCACTATTACTACTATGCTACTACTACTACTACTATCGCCACTACTACTACTGCTACTACTATTACTACTAGGATGCTACTACTACTACTACTACTCCACATACTACTACTACTGCTACTACTACTGCTTCTACTACTCCTACTACTACTACTCTTACTACTACTACTGCTACTACTACTCCTACTACTACTACTACTACTACTACTACTACTACCACTACTACTACTACCACTACTACTACCAGGATGCTACTACTACTACGACCACTACTACTACTACTACTACTACCACTACTACTACTAGGATGCTACCGCTACTACTACTACTACTACTACTACTAATACTACTATTACTACTAGGATGCTACTACCACTACTACTACTGCTACTACTACTACTACTACTACTCCTACTACTGCTACTACTCCTACTACTACTACTACCACTACTACTACTAGGATGTTACTACTACTACGACCACTACTCCTACTACTACTACTACTACTAGTACTACTACTCCTCCTACTACTACTATTACTACTAGGATGCTACTACTACAACTACTACTATAACTACTCCTCCTACTACTACTACTACTACTACTACTACTACTACCACTACATTTCTACATGTTCTATCATACAATCTGTTTAGTTAAATTTTTGGGACAGACGATTATCATATTTACAATTTACTGTAATTTCACAATTAGACAAAAACTACGGTAACATTTCAACTCACGAACTAACAAATAGCACATTGTCACACTTAAACAACCTGAATAATACGACTACATCTGAGGGTTGGGGCTTGTATCCACAAAGCTTCTCAGAAAAGAAAATTGGTGGTAAGCGCTGAAAATAGAGATATTTTACTCCTATGTGAAAATAGAGACATTTTACTCCTATGTGAAAATAGAGATATTTTACTCCTATGTGAAAATAGAGATATTTTACTCCTATGTGAAAATAGAGACATTTTACTCCTATGGGTGAAAATAGAGACATTTTACTCCTATGTGAAAATAGAGACATTTTACTCCTATGTGAAAATAGAGATATTTTACTCCTATGGGTGAAAATAGAGACATTTTACTCCTATGGGAAAATAGAGACATTTTACTCCTATGGGTGAAAATAGAGACATTTTACTCCTATGGGAAAATAGAGACATTTTACTCATATGGGTGAAAATAGAGACATTTTACTCCTATGTGAAAATAGAGACATTTTACTCCTGTGTGAAAATAGAGACATTTTACTCCTATGGGAAAATAGAGACATTTTACTCCTATGGGTGAAAATAGAGACATTTTACTCCTATGGGTGAAAATAGAGACATTTTACTCCTATGGGTGAAAATAGAGACATTTTACACCTATGTGAAAATAGAGACATTTTACACCTATGGGTGAAAATAGAGACATTTTACTCCTATGTGAAAACAGAGACATTTTACTCCTATGTGAAAATAGAGACATTTTACTCCTATGTGAAAATAGAGGCATTTTACTCCTATGTGAAAATAGAGGCATTTTACTCCTATGTGAAAATAGAGATAGTTTACTCCTATGTGAAAATAGAGATATTTTACTCCTATGTGAAAATAGAAGCTATAGATGAAGCCTGTTTGGTCATAAGAGTCCCACCTAGTGGACAGATATGTAGGAGACCTCATGAGCTGTCCTAACCATTTAAGAGTTACCAGCAGGTATCTTGATAATAGACAAAGACAGTGAGTCAGTGGTTCCTGTGCCACAGACAAGAAATTGCTTTGGAGGTTGTTGAAATCATTTTTAGATATTTCTATGTGATCAAACTAGAAATAATCTAGACCTACATGCAACAGTACCACTGTTTTTGACAATGATTTCACCAGGCCTATTTCACATGATACAGTATACGCCTATATACTTAGAACCACAAGGCTCATAAATAAACTCATTTTTATTTTGATTATTTCATTAACCTACAACATGTTATTTCAAGCGGAATATCACGTTGTTAAATAAAAGAGGTCTAAATTGGACATGCCTATAAATCGGGCAATTGACAGCATCTAAGTGCTATGTTAACTTGAATTGTGTTCTGTAAAAATTATAGACCTTTCAAACATTTCATTCAACATTATCCGCAAGAAATTTAATGCCTACTGTAGCAAAGCGATGTAGAGTTGTTAAACGAGAGTGATGAGTGTGTGGATATAACGGTAATATGATTTAAAAATTCTGCTTTTAAACCATTATATAACTACTGCATGATTCAGTGCAAAATGCATATCACATTACTCAAAATATCAGAATTGGTAAAAAAAAAAAAGACAGTTACGCATGCCAACATATTAGGCAAGAATTAAGAGTAGGCAAAGTGATCGTGTCAGGCGAAAATAATATCAATGTTTTTACCATAACAACATTTGATGTATAGTCACATTCACCATGGTTGTCTGAAGCGTGCTATAGAGTTCATAGCTGGAGATGCCTCATCCTGATTGGTAAAATATGCTATGGTCAATCCGACATCTGCAGTGGCCATACAGCGTTTACTGCCATGTGACATCTGCAGTGGCCATACAGCGTTTACTGCCATGTGACATCTGCAGTGGCCATACAGCGTTTACTGCCATGTGACATCTGCAGTGGCCATACAGCGTTTACTGCCATGTGACATCTGCAGTGGCCATACAGCGTTTACTGCCATGTGACATCTGCAGTGGCCATACAGCATTTACTGCCATGTGACATCTGCAGTGGCCATACAGCGTTTACTGCCATGTGACATCTGCAGTAGCCATACAGCGTTTACTGCCATGTGACATCTGCAGTGGCCATACGGCATTTACTGCCGTGTGACATCTGCAGTGGCCATACGGCGTTTACTGCCGTGTGACATCTGCAGTGGCCATACAGCATTTACTGCCGTGTGACATCTGCAGTGGCCATACGGCGTTTACTGCCGTGTGACATATGCAGTGGCCATACGGCGTTTACTGCCATGTGACATCTGCAGTGGCCATAGAGCATTTACTGCCGTGTGACATCTGCAGTGGCCATACAGCATTTACTGCCATGTGACATCTGCAGTGGCCATACAGCGTTTACTGCCATGCGACATCTGCAGTGGCCATACAGCGTTTACTGCCATGTGACATCTGCAGTGGCCATACAGCGTTTACTGCCATGTGACATCTGCAGTGGCCATACAGCATTTACTGCCATGTGACATCTGCAGTGGCCATACGGCGTTTACTGCCATGTGACATCTGCAGTGGCCATACAGCTTTTACTGACATGTGACATCTGCAGTGGCCATACGGCGTTTACTGCCATGTGACATCTGCAGTGGCCATAGAGCATTTACTGCCGTGTGACATCTGCAGTGGCCATACAGCATTTACTGCCATGTGACATCTGCAGTGGCCATACAGCGTTTACTGCCATGCGACATCTGCAGTGGCCATACAGCGTTTACTGCCATGAGACATCTGCAGTTGCCATACAGCATTTACTGCCATGTGACATCTGCAGTGGCCATACAGCGTTTACTGCCATGTGACATCTGCAGTTGCCATACAGCATTTACTGCCGTGTGACATCTGCAGTGGCCATACAGCATTTACTGCCATGTGACATCTGCAGTGGCCATACAGCGTTTACTGCCATGCGACATCTGCAGTGGCCATACAGCGTTTACTGCCATGAGACATCTGCAGTTGCCATACAGCGTTTACTGCCATGCGACATCTGCAGTGGCCATACAGCGTTTACTGCCATGCGACATCTGCAGTGGCCATACAGCGTTTACTGCCATGAGACATCTGCAGTGGCCATACAGCGTTTACTGCCATGTGACATCTGCAGTGGCCATACAGCATTTACTGCCATGTGACATCTGCAGTGGCCATACAGCATTTACTGCCATGTGACATCTGCAGTGGCCATACAGCGTTTACTGCCATGAGACATCTGCAGTTGCCATACAGCGTTTACTGCCATGTGACATCTGCAGTGGCCATACAGCGTTTACTGCCATGAGACATCTGCAGTGGCCATACAGCGTTTACTGCCATGCGACATCTGCAGTGGCCATACAGCGTTTACTGCCATGAGACATCTGCAGTGGCCATACAGCGTTTACTGCCATGTGACATCTGCAGTGGCCATACAGCATTTACTGCCATGTGACATCTGCAGTGGCCATACAGCATTTACTGCCATGTGACATCTGCAGTGGCCATACAGCGTTTACTGCCATGAGACATCTGCAGTTGCCATACAGCGTTTACTGCCATGCGACATCTGCAGTGGCCATACAGCGTTTACTGCCATGTGACATCTGCAGTGGCCATACAGGCTATTTTTAATACTATATTAATACTCATACATTACAGGGCTGTGATAAAGTATTAGATAAATGGTACCTGTGTTTACAAATAACAAAATAATAATTAGCAAAGCAATGTAACACCCATATCCCCCTGTGTGAAAAAGTAATTGCCCCCTTTACACTCAATAATTGGTTGTACCACCTTTAGCTGCAATGACTGCAACGAAACACTTCCTGTAGTTGTTGATCAGTCTCTCATGTCGTTGTGGAGGAATTTTGGCCCACTCGTCCATTTAGAACGCGGTCCCATTACGTCTGGAAAACCAAACACTGTATTCCACGGTAACAACCTCATACCAACGGTCCAGCATGGTGGTGGTAGTGTGATGGTTTGGGGTCAGCATGGTGGTGGTGGTAGTGTGATGGTTTGGGGTCCAGCATGGTGGTGGTAGTGTGATGGTTTGGGGTCCAGCATGGTGGTGGTAGTGTGATGGTTTGGGGTCAGCATGGTGGTGGTAGTGTGATGGTTTGGGGTCAGCATGGTGGTGGTAGTGTGATGGTTTGGGGTCCAGCATGGTGGTGGTAGTGTGATGGTTTGGGGTCAGCGTGGTGGTGGTAGTGTGATGGTTTGGGGTCAGCATGGTGGTGGTAGTGTGATGGTTTGGGGTCCAGCAATGGTGGTGGTAGTGTGATGGTTTGGGGTCAGCATGGTGGTGGTAGTGTGATGGTTTGGGGTCAGCATGGTGGTGGTAGTGTGATGGTTTGGGGTCCAGCATGGTGGTGGTAGTGTGATGGTTTGGGGTCAGCGTGGTGGTGGTAGTGTGATGGTTTGGGGTCAGCATGGTGGTGGTAGTGTGATGGTTTGGGGTCCAGCATGGTGGTGGTAGTGTGATGGTTTGGGGTCAGCATGGTGGTGGTAGTGTGATGGTTAGGGGTCAGCATGGTGGTGGTAGTGTGATGGTTTGGGGTCAGCATGGTGGTGGTAGTGTGATGGTTTGGGGTCAGCATGGTGGTGGTAGTGTGATGGTTTGGGGTCCAGCATGGTGGTGGTAGTGTGATGGTTTGGGGTCAGCACGGTGGTGGTAGTGTGATGGTTTGGGGTCAGCATGGTGGTGGTAGTGTGATGGCTTGGGGTCAGCATGGTGGTGGTAGTGTGATGGTTTGGGGTCAGCATGGTGGTGGTAGCGTGATGGTTTGGGGTCAGCACGGTGGTGGTAGTGTGATGGTTTGGGGTCAGCACGGTGGTGGTAGTGTGATGGTTTGGAGTCAGCATGGTGGTGGTAGAGTGATGGTTTGGGGATGCTTTACTGCCTCAGGACCTGGACGACTTGCCTTAATAGAAGGAACCATGAATTCTGCTCTGTTTCAGAGAATTATACAGGAGAATGTCAGGCTCATCCGTCTGTGAACTGAAGCTGAAGAGCAGTTGGGTCACGCAGCAAGACAATGATCCAAAACACACAATCAAGTCCACATGAAAATGGCTAACAAGCAACAAATGTTAAATTTGGGAATGGCCTAGTCAAAGTCCAGACCTAATCCCTTTTGAGGTGTTGTGCCAGGACTTGAAACCAGCAGTTCATTCACGAAAACCCATAAATATTGCAGAGTTAAAACAGTTCTGCATGGAAGAGTGGGTCAAAATTCCTCCACAGCGATGTGAGAGACTGATCAACTACTACAGGAAGCGTTTGGTTGCAGTCATTGGCCTATTTCTTGCCTTACTTCCCTAATCTTACTCCATTTGCACACACCGTATATAAACTTTTCTATTGTGTTATTGACTGTATGTTTTGTTTATTCCATGTGTAACTCTGTTGTTGTTGTTTGTGTCGCACTGCTTTGCTTTATCTTGGCCAGGTCGCAGTTGTAAATGAGAACGTGTTCTCAACTAGCCTACCTTGTTAAATAAAGGTGAAATTAAAACAATTACAGTTAAAGGTGGCATAACCAGTTACTGAGTGTAAGGGTGGAATTGCTTTTTCACACAGGGGCATTGGGTGACGAATAACTTTGTTAAATAAATAAGTATCTATTTGTTTTGTTATTTGTAAATGCAGGTTCACTGTATCTAATATTAGGTTTTGATTGAAGATCTGCTAACATTCAGGGAACAAGAATTTGGGGCGCGAATACTTGTTCACGGTAGGGTATATGGAGCCCTCTCCATCATTACAACATTTGAGAGGCGCACAGTGATGAGGTATGGAGCTTGATTTGGCCTCTGCAACGCACCCTCCATAAGAAGCCAGTGATCACATTCTCGGATAAAGTATAAACGGGCTTTTATTCCCCATCATCTCGCAATATGCTAATGAGAGTCATCACTATCTTTCCTTTGCGGTACCTCAAACTGTCGTGAGAAACTTTTCTGAGTGGATTTTACTCCTGGCTCAGAGTTTGTCTGAGCAGTGTCTTAACGTCATTCTAAAACCTACTCTGAGCTGGGAGTTATTTAAATGTTTTAACTGATTTTAACAGGATTCCTAGGACTTTTTCTTAGACGCTTTGTGGATACGGGCCCTGATTGGATTTAAAGTTAGCTTAAATCCTGTCATTATCAACCGGATCAACTCCAGTCTGAATTCTTCATCCCACTCCCACCCGTAGCTTTTCATACCGCAGCCGCACGCCCCCACTGGCTTTCTATCCGTCTACCTCCCGCTCCCAGAAGAACTGTTCCAGAACCCAAACGCAGTCCCTCAACGTTATTTTAGGCGTATGTGGCGTAGCTTGTTGCCAGCCATGGTCCCAGCAAGTTTTGCGCTCTACAGGCAATATAAAAAAAAAACGAGCAGAAATAACCTAAGAAAATAGGATAAATGACCAAAGATGCTCACGTGGGCTGTTATATTAGGCTATCTGTATTACCCGGGCTCTATCAGCCAATGGGATAGATGTACTGTCGTTTGAAAAGGGCAGAACTGGAGAGAGAGCGGAACCTTGCTACGTTTTTCATATAGCCTACCTTTTAGGAGATAATAAGAGATAGATCATTTTCAGACGGAGACAAATAAATGGGTAATCAATAGTTATTATTTATTAGAAAGGTGCAACTATGGTAAATAATATGGTAAATGCAACTTTTGGGATATTTTCATCACAAAGGTTGTCTGTCTGACCATCCTGTCCAACCCACAGAAAGATGCGGACTGCGCCGCAATGATCTGAGTATTGTGTTTCACACACGGGGACTACAATTTTTTTTCTCCAATGATGCTCAAATATTTTGGTTGCACCTCAACTTAAGTTGGTTGAAGGCCCTCCACTTCTTTCCATTAATATAGTATTTATAGCCACTGTAGCAAACTATAGCCGAATCATCTTTAAGTTAATTTCTTTGGAAAGATAACTGCCACGTGATTCTCTGTCCATGTATAGGCAGCCTCCTCTATTTCAATGAGACTAGACATAATTGGTATAGTTGATCTCACACACCCAACTAGGAGAGGAGAGGTAGGCTACTCTATTTCAACGAGACTAGACATGTTGATCTCACACACCCAACTAGGAGAGGAGAGGAGAGGAGAGGAGAGGAGAGGAGAGGAGAGGAGAGGAGAGGAGAGGAGAGGAGAGGAGAGGAGAGGAGAGGAGAGGAAGGCTATTGAACGTGAAGCAGCGAAATGCTGAGAGTGTAAATAATGAACCAAAGAGTTTTATAAAAACAATATAGGTAGGCTAACACATGCAAAGCACAAATACGACCCAAATTATCTGTGGGACAACACAAATATTTTCATCTCAAATGTTGTCTGTCTGACCATCCTGTAGTTGTCTGTCTGACCACCCTGTAGTTGTCTGTCTGACCATCCTGTAGTTGTCTGTCTGACCACCCTGTAGTTGTCTGTCTGACCATCCTGTCCAACCCACAGAAAGACGCGGACTGCGCCGCAAGGATCTGAGTATGGTGTTTCACACACGGGGACTAAATATCATGGTGAAGGCGACTTCAACCACACAGTAGGTTTATTCTTTACTGTCTGCCTATCTTCAGGTAATTACCTCATCGCTCGAAGGCATTAGTGATGGTCATTCCGTCTCTTTTCAGTGAGTCGACTCGTTCGGCTCAACTCACCAAAAAAGAGCCGGCTCTTTTTGGCTCCCAAACGGCTCTTTAAAAAAATATATGTTTTGTATTTTTTCAAGTCAAACAGTTTGCGATAGTTTGACTATGATTGGTGTTAAAACAATTCTTATTAAATTAAGTCATACTCTACCTTAACCACAATGTATTTAAAAATGCATTGGTTTGTTATGATAAAGAATGCTATTAAACATGTGCATTTAAAGTATAACTTTTTAAAGTATATAAACAAAGTGCATATAAATGTAACAATTCAAAACGAATACAATCTGAACAACATAATAATAGAATATTGCACCATATCAAAGAAAAATAAATAACAATGTGCAAAACTGCAGCATCCCACTAAAACATTAAACTGGTCCCTCTTTTCTCTCTCTTATTTATTACCATGTTATAACCAGCAGCACACAGCAATGCTGACCATATTTTGCTTTTATGAGAGATTTGCATTCAGAAATGCAAGCTGCCTCACTTTCGAGGGTCTGATGCGGTTTCTTCTCCCAGTAATTATTTGTCCTGTTTTTGAGAAGACCCTCTCATAGGGAACGGATGTGGCCACTATGCAGAGTCTCCCTGTCATGACTTTAGTAAGCCGTGGGTAGACAGAGACCTTGTTCTTCCACCAGCCCAGAGGATCTGCAGATAGTTGGAGGGGCTCCATTATGGCATCTGCTGAGGGATTCCTTCGTGCTGCATCCCCAGTTGTTCTCTCGTCAAACAGCATCCAAACAGCAGACGTTTGTGGCACTACTGCTGGTGCTCCATCTGATCCCTCTTCTTCCTGTTGCCCTGGTGCCTGAGCCAGCTGACTGCTGGGGCTGTCCCTCCCTCTTCTTCCTGTTGCCCTGGTGCCTGAGTCAGCTGACTGCTGGGGCTGTCCCTCCCTCTTCTTCCTGTTGCCCTGGTGCCTGAGCCAGCTGACTGCTGGGGCTGTCCCTCCCTCTTCTTCCTGTTGCCCTGGTGCCTGAGCCAGCTGACTGCTGGGGCTGTCCCTCCCTCTTCTTCCTGTTGCCCTGGTGCCTGAGCCAGCTGACTGCTGGGGCTGTCCCTCCCTCTTCTTCCTGTTGCCCTGGTGCCTGAGCCAGCTGACTGCTGGGGCTGTCCCTCCCTCTTCTTCCTGTTGCCCTGGTGCCTGAGCCAGCTGACTGCTGGGGCTGTCCCTCCCTCTTCTTCCTGTTGCCCTGGTGCCTGAGCCAGCTGACTGCTGGGGCTGTCCCTCCCTCTTCTTCCTGTTGCCCTGGTGCCTGAGTCAGCTGACTGCTGGGGCTGTCCCTCCCTCTTCTTCCTGTTGCCCTGGTGCCTGAGCCAGCTGACTGCTGTGGCTGTCCCTCCCTCTTCTTCCTGTTGCCCTGGTGCCTGAGCCAGCTGACTGCTGGGGCTGTCCCTCCCTCTTCTTCCTGTTGCCCTGGTGCCTGAGCCAGCTGACTGTTGGGGCTGTCCCTCCCTCTTCTTCCTGTTGCCCTGGTGACTGAGCCAGCTGACTACTGGGGCTGTCCCTCCCTGCTGCTGAGGTTATTTGAATAACCTCATGAATCGCTCTGGCATCACTGAAGGCTAACTTCTTAAACCTGGGGTCAAGTGCAGCGGTTTCTGATAGCACGTGATTATATTCCATTCTGTGGAACTTTCTGTCCATTGATGAACATAGGGTGTCCATCAACTCTGTCACATGTCCTGTGGATACATTTGCTTCTCTCTGGCGGCTGGCTGTGATTCGCTGCAGACCCTTAAACAGGAGAATCATTTTTGAGGCTGTCACATAGCTGAAAAGAGAGAACAGTAACTTATTAGTTCAGGTTCATGTTTTGTCTACTGATACTACATTCTCATCTACTGCTCATATACATATATACAGTTGAAGTCGGAAGTTTACATCCACTTAGGTTGGAGTCATTAAAACTCGTTTTTCAACCACTCCACAAATGTCTTGTTAACAAACTATAGTTTTGGCAAGTCGGTTAGGACATCTACTTTGTGCATGACACAAGTAATTTCCCCAACAATTGTTTGCAGACAGATTATTTCACTTATAATTCACTGTATCACAATTCCAGTGGGTCAGAATTTTACATACACTAAGTTGACTGTGCCTTTAAACAGCTTGGAAAATTCCAGAAAATTATGTCATGGCTTTAGAAGATTCTAATAGTCTAATTGACATCACTTGAGTCAATTGGAGGTGTACCTGTGGATGTATTTCAAGGCCTACCTTCAAACTCAGTGCCTCTTTGCTTGACATCATAGGAAAATCTAAAGAAATCAGCCAAGACCTCAGAAATAAAATTGTAGACCTCCACAAGTCTGGTTCATCCTTGGGAGCAATTTCCAAACACCTGAAGGTACCACGTTCATCTGTACAAACAATAGTACGCAAGTATAAACACCATGGGACCATGCAGCCGTCATACCGCTCAGGAAGGAGACGCGTTCTGTCTCCTAGAGATGAATGTACATTGGTGCGAAAAGTGCAAATCAATCCCAGAACAACAGCATAGGACCTTGTGAAGATGCTGGAGGAAACAGGTACAAAAGTATCTATATCCACAGTAAAAACGAGTCCTATATCGACATAACCTGAAAGGCCGCTCAGCAAGGAAGAAGCCACTGCGCCAAAACCGCCATAAAAAAGCCAGACTACGGTTTGCAACTGCACATGGGGTCAAAGATCATACTTTTTGGAGAAATGTCCTCTGGTCTAATGAAACAAAAATAGAACTGTTTGGCCATAATGACCATCGTTATGTTTGGAGGAAAAAGGGGGAGGCTTGCAAGCTGAAGAACACCATCCCAACCGTGAAGCACGGGGGTGGCAGCATCACGTTGTGTGAGTGCTTTGCTGCAGGAGGGACTGGTGCACTTCACAAAATAGATGGCTTCATGAGGAAGTAAAATGATGTGGATATATTGAAGCAACATCTATAGACATCAATCAGTCACGAAGTTAAAGCTTGGTCGCAAACAAAGCCCTGACCTCAATCTAACAGAAGATTTGTGGGCAGAACTGAAAAAGCGTGTGCGAGCAAGGAGGCCTACAAACCTGACTCAGTTACACCAGCTCTGTCAGGAGGAATGGGCCCAAATTCACCCAACATATTGTAGGAAGCCAAAATGTTTGACCCAAGTTAAACAATTTAAAGGCAATGCTACTAAATACTAATTGAGTGTATGTAAACTTCTGACCCACTGGGAATGTGATGAAAGAAATAAAACCTGAAATAAATCATTATCTCTACTATTATTCTGACATTTCACATTCTTAAAATAAAGTGGTGATCCTAACTGACCTAAGACAGGGAATTTGTACTAGGATGAAATGTCAGGAGTTGTGAAAAACTGAGTTTAAATGTATTTGGCTAAGGGGTATGTACACTTCCTGACTTCAACTGTAATACTGGATTAAATAATGATGTAGTAATAACTGCTTACTGTACCTCTCTCCACTGATCTCCACGGTGACCTGCTCAAAGGGTTCCAGGACTCTGCACCTCTCTCCACTGATCTCCACAGTGACCTGCTCAAAGGGTTCCAGGACTCTGCACACCTCCTCCACCACCTCCCATTCCTCTTGGGTCAGAGCATCAACAGGTGCATTGACAATAGCCACGGTAGAGATGATGGCATCCTTTGACTCAAGAAACTGCTTCAACATATAAAATGTTGAATTCCACCCTGTAGTACAGTCTTGTTTAGGCCTCAGCTCAGGCATCTCCATCTAGTATTGTGTAGACTTTAGTTTTTCAGCACCTATTGTGCTCCTGTGGAAGTATTCCGCAGCTGCTGTCACTTTGTCCACAGTGGGCTTCATCACCTTCAGAGCATCTCTTACTATCAGGTTGATTGTGTGGGCAAGACATGGATGATGGGTCCATTTAAAAATGTTCATGGCTTTGGTTATGTTAGCTGCATTGTCGCTAACACAACACACCACTTTTCCATCTACTTGCCATTCTCTGGCCACTCTCAACAGTTCCTCTGCCAAGTTCTCTGAGGTGTGTCTGTTGCTGAACTCAAAGCAGTCCAGAAGACAGCTAGACATCGAAAAAATCTTCAAAGAAGTGACATGTAACCGACATGTAAGAAGTGGTTACCCTTGATGTCCATCAGTCAGTGGTAAGGCAAACTGCAGTAGCTTTTTGGACTCTTTCCCGCACTGAAGACTGTGCTCTCGTACAGTTGTGGAATAAGTGATTTTGAAAGGGTTTTCCTGCTTGGAATTGTGTACATTGGATTTAGACTATTGCTATAATTTCTAAAACCTCTGTCCTCCACGAACGAAAATGGCTGGAAATCGGTGTCAATCATTTTAGCCAATGCAATATCAATTTGGCCTCGTTTTGCTACAGACATAGACTTTGGCATAAACTGGTCCATAGAAGACTGCGCTGCTGTGGGTCGTGGAGTAGGCCTACTTGACTGAGTGGATACATCTCCACGTGTGGAGGTGCTGGCTCCACCACTACCACTAGCAGGCTCGCTAGTTTCTCGAAGCTCCGCTACAGCTAGCTTCACAGTTGGGTGCACAGTTCGCATATTCCGGTGTAGGTTGTGCGTAGAACCGGCTTCATATGAGATTTTGTTTTGGCAAATTCTACGCTGTGCTCTAACATTGTCTACGTTATAAAAATGCATCCAAATGCTACTGTGCCTCCGACTCATTTTCCAGCTGTTGTTTTCCCAGCTGTCCTTCCTCTCTCTCCTCGGCTGCTAAGTGTGTGACTGTGAGTGAGTTGGCTCGGCCCTCCCTCACGCACCTTTGGTTCATTGGTTGACACTGCGTGTCTGATTGACAGGAACAACAGGCGAGGCTGTTAGTCTGAGCAGACAGTCAGAACACTTGTGCGTGCGCTTGAGCATTTAGGCCTATATTATTTTATACATTTTTTTTCGTTCTTTGAATTAGTTAATTATATTCATTTAAATTTTATGATTATTCATATCTTATTTTTTTTATAAATAGATTCGGCTCTTCCGATAAGCGAGCCGGCTCCCTCCCGGGCTCTTAGAGCAGACTCGTTCGCGAACGACCAATCACTAGAAGGCAGAATAGGAGGTGGTGTGCGAGTGGGCGGGAGGAGTTGAGGGGAAACCGCCTTGGCCTCTCGTACATCTAAGACAATAAACCCCATCGACCTCCCAGCCTCTCTCCCTGGTACATCTAAGACAATAAACCCCCTCGACCTCCCAGCCTCCCATCCCTGGTACATCTAAGACAATAAACCCCCTCGACCTCCCAGCCTCCCATCCCTGGTACATCTAAGACAATAAACCCCCTCGACCTCCCAGGCTCCCATCCACAGCCTCAAATTCTGAGATATATATATAAAAAAAAAAAGTAAACTCTATTGGACTGCCACTTCATTACGATGGATTTTATAGCAAAGACATCAAATTGCATGGAGGACTAAGCGCCAGGGCGCTGCTATAACGTATTGAATTTCCTGCCTGAAACGGCAAACGGCCCCTCTATTTACCTGTGTAGACAACTCCATTTATTTCTATCGACATGTTGATGCTGCTAATGCCGCTGGTAGACAGGTTCAATGGAGTCTCTTGTCTATCATCTGTCAGGAGGCGAGAGAGAGAGAGAGAAAACTCAATATGAACATTTAAAAAGGGAACACAAGGAGCAGGAGAGAAGCGCTCGGCAGATTAATGGCGATAACTCCTAGAGTGACAGGTTACGGAGCAGTTTATTAGAGAGAGAGAGAGAGAGAGAGAGAGAGAGAGAGAGAGAGAGAGAGAGAGAGAGAGAGAGAGAGAGAGAGAGAGAGAGAGAGAGAGAGAGAGAGAGAGAGAGAGAGAGAGAGAGAGAGAGAGAGAGAGAGAGAGAGAGAGAGAGAGAGCGAGCGCTGTCAACAGATGTAGCAGTGATTTGTACATGTCAGTTATGGCCAATGGGTGATCTCCCTGAGGAGACTGTGACAGACGGATGAATCATAGCAGGCAGGCAGGAGAACTTGGATAGTAGTGTACTTGTGAAAACTATAAAATCACTATTACAGATGATTTTGCAGGCGTTCCCCAGCCTGGCGTATTTAATAATAGTGTTTTGATGACATCTGTAAATTACTGTTTACATGTTGGGTTGCAGCCCAGCCAGACCGGTCGGGTTGGCCGGCAGAGGAATTAACCAGTGAAAGATTCTGACTCATTCTACCATTAAGCTTTCGGAGAAAAGCCCACTATTATAACTAATCCCTGAGAGACAGTCATGCAGAGAGAGATGAAACCACACCTGAGCAGATAGGCCCCTCATTCTTCCTTCAGTCTCTATTAGTCAGTGATGTATGATTTATGGCTTGTCGTAAACACCGCCACGCTGAGAATCATCAACAGAGCGGGCGGGCGGACGGACGGCCGGCTGCAGCTTCTGACTCATGACTTCTAGTATTTCCCCCTCTGGTAAGGAAGTAGTATTTCTTCACAACAGTCATCAGACACCAGATTGCAGATTTTTATCAAGACACCAGACTGCAGAGTTTTATCAAGACACCAGACTGCAGATTTTTATCAAGACACCAGATTGCAGATTGCTTTATACACAATTAATAACGTAACTGTGTAGCTTTAGCCACAATTAATAATGTAACTGTGTTGCAAAGGGCCCCTCTATTGTAACTGTGTTGCTTTAGCCACAACTAATAACGTAAGTTACTTTATCCACAACTAATAACGTAACCGTGTAGCTTTATCCACAACTAATAACGTAACCGTGTAGCTTTATCCACAATTAATAACGTAACTGTGTTGCTTTGTCTCATCGCTCAGCCTCTCAGCCATATAGATACACTACACACGTAATGTAATAATATGCGTTTGAAAGTTAATAAAGTGTTATATTACCTCTGATCCTCTCACCTCTGTTGTTTAACTTGATGTTCATGGGCAGTCGTGTTGCCATGGCGAGGAGGTTCTGCTGAAGCGCATGCTGCACGAGCCTCTGTTGATCCATCAACATCCTCTTCTTCTCTGGCGGCTCCCCGCTCTCCGGCTTCTCCCTCAGCTGCTCCAACGCTGCAGCCGCCTGTCCTGCAGCCGCCCCGTGGTGCCCTCCCAGAGACACGGGCATCTCCCCAACACGGCCCGGCAGACCTCCCGACATCAGGCCATCCTCTGAGGGGAACACAAAGAAAAAAAGATACTTTTTCTTTCATTCGGATCTCAGAAATTCGTCTTTTGTTTTCAACCCCAGAATGAGCATTCTGTAGGCTACTGTAGGAATTGACATGGTCACAAACTGCTTATGAATGGCAGTAGAAGTGATTATGGATGGCAGTAGTAATGATTATGGATGGCAGTAGAAGTGATTATGGATGGCAGTAGAAGTGATTATGGATGGCAGTAGAAGTGATTATGGATGGCAGTAGTAATGATTATGGATGGCAGTAGTAATGATTATGGATGGCAGTAGAAGTGATTATGGATGGCAGTAGAAGTGATTATGGATGGCAGTAGATGTGATAATGAATGGCAGTAGAAGTGATTATGGATGGCAGTAGAAGTGATTATGGATGGCAGTAGAAATGATTATGGATGGCAGTAGAAGTGATTATGGATGGCAGTAGAAGTGATAATGGATGGCAGTAGTAATGATTATGGATGGCAGTAGAAGTGATTATGGATGGCAGTAGAAGTGATTATGGATGGCAGTAGAAATGATTATGGATGGCAGTAGTAATGATTATGGATGGCAGTAGAAATGATTATGGATGGCAGTAGTAATGATTATGGATGGAAGTAGAAATGATTATGGATGGCAGTAGAAGTGATTATGGATGGCAGTAGTAATGATTATGGATGGAAGTAGAAATGATTATGGATGGCAGTAGAAGTGATTATGGATGGCAGTAGAAGTGATTATGGATGGAAGTAGAAATGATTATGGATGGCAGTAGAAGTGATTATGGATGGCAGTAGAAGTGATTATGGATGGCAGTAGTAATGATTATGGATGGCAGTAGAAGTGATTATGGATGGCAGTAGAAGTGATAATGGATGGCAGTAGAAGTGATTATGGATGGCAGTAGAAGCATTAAGGAACTCACTAATGGTTATACTCTGGCTTGAAATGTCAGTGTGAAAAAGATTTGGCTATAGAGTACAAACAGACTGGTTCTTAGGCTATCCCTATGGTGCAATACTACAAGTTGCATCTCTCTCTCTCTCTCTCTCTCTCTCTCTCTCTCTCTCTCTCTCTCTCTCTCTCTCTCTCTCTCTCTCTCTCTCTCTCTCTCTCTCTCTCTCTCTCTCTCTCTCTCTCTCTCTCTTTCTCTCTCTCGTCGGAGTGCATGCTGGGAGTGAGTCGTCAAGCAGGAGTGATTGTGAGAGCGAATGTAATTTCTTTTCACTCTATTGGGTTTTGGTATGTAGATATATATATATATACATTAGTTTAGTTGTTTTAAGGGTATATTGTTTAACTATCATTAAGCACGTATAAGGGTGGTGGGATCGTTGAGGTTGTTTGTTTGTTTTTTCGCGAGGGCACAACCAGCGGGTGGGGCTGGTTGGAATGGCCACTCGAGGAAGTGTAGAGTTTGAAAAACTAAGCCGGAGGCATGGGGTAAAGATTCCAGCCGCGGCAGGGTGTTCAGTAGAAGAATGTAGCCTGGCTGTGGGTGCTATCATTGGGTATGATAGCATCAAATCAGCCTCAAGGATGAATAGCGCTGTAGTGATCTTTTTAGATTCTATTGAAAAGGTGAATAAAATAGTCGAGACGGGTGTTGTGTTGCGGGAGGCACAGACGCAAGTATTTCCGCTTATGAATCCGGCGAAAAAAGTGATACTGTCTAACGTGCCACCTTTTGTTAGAGATGAAATATTGGAGCGAGAGTTATCTCGTCATGGTCAAATCGTATCTACAATAAAGAAAGTTCTTTTTGGATGCAAATCTCCGTTGCTGAAACATGTCGTGTCTCATAGGAGACAAGTGCATATGATTTTAAAAAAGGACGTAGATGAACTGAATTTAGCGTTCAGTTTTAAGATTGATGGATTTGATTATGTATTTTATGCTTCGACGGAATCAATGAAATGCTTTGGTTGTGGAAAAGAGGGGCATTTGGTGCGCAGTTGTCCCGAGAATGAGCGCGCTGAGACCGGTAGTGGTTATAGTGCTGGTGCAAATAACGCACCACCGCGAAGGGATGAACATGCTAAGGGTGCAGGGGAAGGGAGAAGGTGGGCAGATGTGGTTGGAAAAGTAGGAGAAGAAGGCATTGTGGATAAGGTGGAAATCGTGGTAGATCAGAAAAAAGAGGGAGGGGAAACAGGTGGTGAGATTGCGACTGCCGTCGCTGAGGTGGTGCTGGAAAATGAAATTGGAGGGCAAGAGGAGATTGAAATAACGGAAAAAGAAGCAGATGTTTTCAAAATACCTAGGAGTAAAAGGAAGAACGTAAGGGGGGGTGAAGGGTCTAGTTCTAAGAGAAAGGTAGAGAGTGATAAATCAGTTGAAGATGAACAAGTGGTAGAGATGGTGGAGTTTTCTTCTGGGGAGGATAGCGAGAGTGAGTCTTCTGACGCGTCACAACAATGTAGCGAGACAAATGGGATAGAAGGGAGATATGGAATTGAGAAGATACGTCAATTTCTGAAGTTGACAAAAGGGAAGAAATATATGCAGGATTACAATGTAACTGATTTTTTCCCTGAAAGTGAATTGTTTATTGAATCAGCAAAGTTTCTGATGTCAAAAATTACAGGAGGAGGGTTGAAAAGCCCTGAAATTGCTAGACTCAAGAAAGTGGTCACGAGAGTGATAAGTGATGTAAATTCGAAAGAAAATGAAAGAGTTCAGTTGCAGTTTTAACTCTGTAAAGAGATGTGGTGGCTGTATCATCATCTGTATATTTTTTTCATCCATGAGCAGTTTTAAGATTTCTTCTTTAAACGTAAATGGGGCAAGAGATGGTAAAAAAAGAGCCATGGTGTATGAGTTAATTAGGGGAAAGGGAAGTGACATAATTTTTCTACAAGAAACGCATAGTAATTTGGAAAATGAAGTCATGTGGCAACAGGAGTGGGGTGGGACAGTGGTGTGTAGTCATAAAAACTCAAAAAGTGGGGGGGTGGCTATTTTGTTCTCAAAAGGGTTTTTGCCTTTGTCTTATGAGATTGAGGAGATAGTTGAGGGGAGGTTATTAAAAGTCAGAGCAAGGTATGAAAACATCACTATGTGTCTGATAAATGTATATGCCCCAGTGGTGACAGTTGAGAGGGTATGTTTTTTAGAGACATTATCAAATACCATTGAGAAATGTAATAAAGAGGATTATTTATTTATTGCTGGGGATTTCAACTGCACAGTCAGCGATTTAGATAGAAATCACCAAGAACCTCATATAGCCTCAAGGACTTTTTTAAAACGCCTTATTGTAACACATGAATTGTGTGATATTTGGCGGAGTCAACATGGAGGAACAAGGCAGTACACCTGGGCGCATGTGAGAGAGAACATCATTTCTATGGCTAGGTTAGATAGGTTTTATTGTTTTGAGCATCAATCTCAGGTTTGTAAATCAAGTGTGATAACCCCAGTGGGATTTTCTGATCATTGTTTAATAACAGAGGTGGTGTTCATTAATGATGTAAAACCCAAAAGTGCATACTGGCATTTTAATACAACTTTATTGAGTGATGCTCATTTCAGGAAATGTTTCAGTTTTTTGTGGGAGAGGTGGAGGTCTCAAAAGGCCAGTTTTATATCACTTCAACAGTGGTGGGATATAGGGAAAATCCAGATTCAACAATTCTGTAATCAATACACGAGGAATGTCACCAAGGATATCACCAGATCAATGAAAGCCTTAGAGGTTGAAATAGTGGAACTCATGACGTTGGTTGAGACCACAGGAGATCGAGGCCATACTCAGGCCCTCAAGAGGAGAAAAGCTGCATTGGCAGACCTGCTGGGTATCAGAGCACAGGGGGCATTGGTGAGAAGTAAGTTTCAGGGAATATCTGAAATGGATGCCTCATCCAAGTTTTTCTTTGGTTTAGAGAAAAAGAATGGACAAAGAAAAATTATTCATTGTCTCAAATCAGCTGTTGGACAAGAGCTCACTAGCCCGAGTGAAATTAGAAAGAGGGCAGTAGAGTTCTATGCTGAGCTCTATAAGTGTGAGTACAAAGAGGATAAAACAGTGACACAACAGTTCTTTGATGGGCTCCCAAAGGTGGCTGCAGAAGCTCAGGTTGAGCTGGAGCAACCATTGTCTTTGCAGGAGTTATACACTGCATTAAAAGGCATGGAAAATGGAAGGGCACCAGGCATTGATGGGCTTCCCGTTGACTTTTTTAAGTCTTTTTGGGCTATGTTGGGAGAGGATTGGCTAGCAGTAGTTAATGATAGTTTAACCGGAGGGTTACTACCAATAAGCTGCAGAAGGGCTGTCCTCACCCTATTGCCCAAAAAGGGTGACCCTAGGGAGGTGAAGAACTGGAGGCCGGTGGCTTTATTGTGCACTGATTATAAGATATTGTCAAAGGCTTTGTCCAACAGGCTGAGGGAGGTGATGGGGCAAATCATACATACGGACCAGTCCTACTGTGTTCCTGGCAGGCAGATAGGGGATAACATTTCTCTGATTCGTGATTTTTTGGACGTCTCTAAGGCTATTGGGTTGGATGCTGGTCTAATTTCAATTGATCAGGAAAAGGCATTTGACCGAGTTGAACATAAATATTTATGGCACACGCTTGAGGCGTTTGGGTTCAGCTCGGGTTTTATTGCCATGATAAAGGTGATATATGGTGACATTGAAAGTGTATTGAAAGTTAACGGTGGTTTGAGTGCTCCTTTTAAAGTGTGTAGAGGTATTCGGCAGGGATGTTCTTTGTCAGGGATGTTGTATGCCATTGCTATAGAGCCACTACTAAATAGCATTAGAAGTCGCATTGAAGGGGTGTACCTTTCAGAGGATATTCCTCCTATTCGTCTCTCAGCCTATGCTGATGATGTAGTTGTGTTAGTGAAAAATCAAGCGGAGGTGGATAGTTTGAGTATAATGGTTGATCGTTTTAGGGGAATATCCTCTGCAAAGGTAAATTGGGAAAAGAGTTGTGCTTTACAGATTGGGAAATGGGCTGGAGGGATCATGGTTTTGCCAGGGGGGCTAGAATGGTGTAAGGGAGGTTTTAAGTATCTTGGAGTGTACCTAGGAGATGAGGGGACTATGGAAAAGAATTGGAGTGGGGTGGTTGAAATGGTGGAAGGGAGGATGAGGAGATGGCGTTGGTTATTATCTCGTATGTCATATAGGGGGCGCACTATTATAGTTAATAATGTGATTGCCTCTGCACTGTGGCATCGGTTGTCAGTTTTAGAACCACCATCTGGCCTTCTGGCTAAGATACAGGCAATTATTGTGGATTTCTTTTGGGATAAATATCATTGGGTTCCACAAAGTGTTTTGTATTTATCAAAAGAGGAGGGGGGACAAGGTCTTGTACATCTTGCTAGTAGAGCTGCTGCTTTCCGGTTTCAGTTTATTCAAAGGTTGCTTTATGGACCGGAAAATGTGGTGTGGAGAGGGGTGGCAGGTCTTGTATTACAGAGGGTTGGAGGATTAGGATTAAAGAAGGCTTTATTTCTGGTTGATAGTAGACAGATTTCTAGGGAGGGAGTACCTCCGTTTTACAGAGGCCTTCTCAGAGTGTGGAGTATAATGAAGGTGTCCAGACGAAATTCAGCGGAGTCAGTGCATTGGCTGTTGGAGGAACCGCTGGTGTATGGAGCAAGACTGGATTGTACAACTGCAGCTGTTCCACATTTCTCCAAGATTCTGGTGAAGGGCAAAATAATCACCTTAAAACAGTTAATGGCCATGGCTGGGCCCGCCTTAATGGATGGAAGACGGGTGGCTGAACATTTGGGGATGAGGTCGGAAAGGATTGTCGGACAAATGTTGGGGAGCTGCAGGAAGGCTCTGTCAGCAGAAGAGTGGGGTATGCTTAGTAACCACAAGAAGAATATACAAGATGAAGACGTCTCATTTCCAAGACTAGGGATTACACCAAATATCTCAGAGTCAGAAAGAAAGGTGTTATTGATGGATTTGAGAGGGTTGGAGGAGGTGAGTTTGGATGAGGTGAATGGGAAGGACTTGTATAGGGGGTGTGTCAAGGTGTTGAACAAAGATAAATTGAAAAATAGAAAAGACACTCCATGGAGAGTAAAATTGGGCATTGATGATAAAGTAAAGCCAGAATGGAGAGCACTGTACAAGCCACCGTTACAAAAGGGTACTGGTGATATGCAATGGAGGGTTTTACATGGTATAATTGCAGTTAATGCTTTTATATCTGTTATTAACTCAGATGTTAGAGATGGATGTCCTTTTTGTAATATAAGAGAAACTATTTTTCACTGTTTTATGGAGTGTGAGAGGATAAAACCTCTATTGGAAATGCTGGAATCTTTGTTTAAAGCTGTAGGGGAGGTTTTCAATAACACTGTTTTTATTTTGGGGTTCAGATATAGTAAGCAACAGAAAAGAAAATGTCAAATGTTAAATTTTATTTTGGGACAAGCTAAGATGTCCATTTTTCTGAGTAGGAAACATAAGATAGAAACGGGATATGGGCAGGATGTAAGATGTGTTTTTAAAGGATTAGTGAAAGCAAGAATAAAAGTAGATTTTGAGTTCTTCTCAGCTGTAAAAGATCTCATATTGTTTGAGGAGAAGTGGGCATACGAAGGAGCGCTTTGTTTTGTAGAGGAGGGGAAATTATTTTTTGCTGAAGAAATAAGTTGAATGTAGATGGTATGTATTTATTTATTTTTCGTTTAGGAATTACATTTGTTGATTCATTTCTGAAAAGACAGTGTGTCATTATTTGTGTTAACATTTGAGTATAAAATAAAGGTTTTATAAAAACTCAACAAAAAAAAAAAAACTCTCTCTCTCTCTCTCTCTCTCTCTCTCTCTCTCTCTCTCTCTCTCTCTCTCTCTCTCTCTCTCTCTCTCTCTCTCTCTCTCTCTCTCTCTCTCTCTCTCTCTCAATTTCAATTTCAATTCAAGGGGCTTTATTGGCATGGGAAACATGTGTTAACATTGCCAAAGCAAGTGAGGTAGGTAATATACAAAAGTCAAATAAACAATAAAAATGAACAGTAAACATTACACATACAGAAGTTTCAAAACAATAAAGACATTACAAATGTCATATTATATATATGCAGTGTTGTAACAATGTACAAATGGTTAAAGCACACAAGTTAAAATAAATAAACATAAATATGGGTTGTATTTACAGTGGTGTTTGTTCTTCACTGGTTGCCCTTTTCTTGTGGCAACAGGTCACAAATCTTGCTGCTGTGATGGCACACTGTGGAATTTCACCCAGTAGATATGGGAGATAGATATCTTTGTTTAAAGCTGTAGGGGAGGTTTTCAATAACACTGTTTTTATTTTGGGGTTCAGATATAGTAAGCAACAGAAAAGAAAATGTCAAATGTTAAATTTTATTTTGGGACAAGCTAAGATGTCCATTTTTCTGAGTAGGAAACATAAGATAGAAACGGGATATGGGCAGGATGTAAGATGTGTTTTTAAAGGATTAGTGAAAGCAAGAATAAAAGTAGATTTTGAGTTCTTCTCAGCTGTAAAAGATCTCATATTGTTTGAGGAGAAGTGGGCATACGAAGGAGCGCTTTGTTTTGTAGAGGTCTCTCTCTCTCTCTCTCTCTCTCTCTCTCTCTCTCTCTCTCTCTCTCTCTCTCTCTCTCTCTCTCTCTCTCTCTCTCTCTCTCTCTCTCTCTCTCTCTCTCTCTCTCTCTCTCTCTCTCTCTCTCTCTCTCTCTCTCTCTCTCTCTCTCTCTCTCTCTCTCTCTCTCTCTCTCTCTCTCTCTCTCTCTCTGATGCAGCGAGGAAATTGGCAGCAGGGCATCATGAGTATGAGGAAGTCCTGCAAGACGTTTCCTCTTCCAAGCGATGACCAGACTGCCCACAGGTTTTATGCGAGTGAATGGACGGCAGTGTGCCTTTGTGTGTTGGTGGGGAGCAGTGATTGTGAAATCATTCAACCCATGAAAATAACTCTAACTTCTCCTTCTGTGGTAGGTGTTATCACGCTATCTTGTCTCTCAAATAGATATTGCAGTACATTAAATCTTGCTTTGTGTTGGTGAGAATTATCTGTTGATGGAAGAGGAACTGAATGGTGTGGCAGCACAATGAGGTAAAATAAAGAACTGAATGGTGTGGCAGCACTATGAGGTAAAATAAAGAACTGAATGGTGTGGCAGAACTATGAGGTAAAATAAAGAACTGAATGGTGTGGCAGTGTAACGGATGTGAAATGGCTAGCTAGTTAGCGGGTACGCGCTAATAGCATTTCAATCGGTTACGTCACTTGCTCTGAGACCTGAAGTAGGGTTTCCCCTTGCTCTGCAAGGGCCGTGGCCTTTGTGGAGCGATGGGTAACGATGCTTCGTGGGCGACCGTTGTTGATGTGTGCAGAGGGTCCCTGGTTCGCGCCCGTGTCGGGGCGAGGGGACGGTTTAAAGTTATACTGTTACATTGATGCTGTTGACCCGGATCACTGGTTGCTGCGGAAAAGGAGGAGGTTGAAAGGGGGGTGAGTGTAACGGATGTGAAATGGCTAGCTAGTTAGCGGGTACGCGCTAATAGCATTTCAATCGGTTACGTCACTTGCTCTGAGACCTGAAGTAGGGTTTCCCCTTGCTCTGCAAGGGCCGCGGCTTTTGTGGAGCGATGGGTAACGACGCTTCGTGGGTGTCAGTTGTTGATGTGTGCAGAGGGTCCCTGGTTCGCGCCCGTGTCGGGGCAAGGGGACGGTCTAAAGTTATACTGTTACAGCAGCACAATGAGGTAAAATAAAGAACTGAATGGTGTGGCAGCACTATGAGGTAAAATAAAAAACTGAATGGTGTGGCAGCACTATGAGGTAAAATAAAGAACTGAATGGTGTGGCAGCACTATGAGGTAAAATAAAGAACTGAATGGTGTGGCAGCACTATGAGGTAAAATAAAGAACTGAATGGTGTGGCAGCACTATGAGGTAAAATAAAGAACTGAATGGTGTGGCAGCACTATGAGGTAAAATAAAGAACTGAATGGTGTGGCAGCACAATGCGGTAAAATAAAGAACTGAATGGTGTGGCAGCACAATGAGGTAAAATAAAGAACTGAATGGTGTGGCAGCACAATGAGGTAAAATAAAGAACTGAATGGTGTGGCAGCACTAAGAGGTAAAATAAAGAACTGAATGGTGTGGCAGCACTATGAGGTAAAATAAAGAACTGAATGGTGTGGCAGCACTATGAGGTAAAATAAAGAACTGAATGGTGTGGCAGCACTATGAGGTAAAATAAAGAACTGAACGGTGTGGCAGCACTATGAGGTAAAATAAAGAACTGAACGGTGTGGCAGCACAATGAGGTAAAATAAAGAACTGAATGGTGTGGCAGCACTATGAGGTAAAATAAAGAACTGAATGGTGTGGCAGCACTATGAGGTAAAATAAAGAACTGAATGGTGTGGCAGCACTATGAGGTAAAATAAAGAACTGAATGGTGTGGCAGCACAACGAGGTAAAATAAAGAACTGAATGGTGTGGCAGCAATATGAGGTAAAATAAAGAACTGAATGGTGTGGCAGCACTATGAGGTAAAATAAAGAACTGAATGTCGTGGCAGCACTATGAGGTAAAATAAAGAACTGAATGGTGTGGCAGCACTATGAGGTAAAATAAAGAACTGAACGGTGTGGCAGCACTATGAGGTAAAATAAATAACTGAACGGTGTGGCAGCACTAAGAGGTAAAATAAAGAACTGAATGGTGTGGCAGCACTATGAGGTAAAATAAAGAACTGAATGTCGTGGCAGCACTATGAGGTAAAATAAAGAACTGAATGGTGTGGCAGCACTATGAGGTAAAATAAAGAACTGAATGGTGTGGCAGCACTATAGAACTGAATGGTGTGGCAGCACTATGAGGTAAAATAAAGAACTGAATGGTGTGACAGCACTATGAGGTAAAATATAGAACTGAATGGTGTGGCAGCACTATGAGGTAACATAAAGAACTGAATGGTGTGGCAGCACTATGAGGTAAAATAAAGAACTGAATGGTGTGGCAGCACTATGAGGTAAAATAAAGAACTGAATGGTGTGGCAGCACTATGAGGTAAAATAAAGAACTGAATGGTGTGGCAGCACTATAGAACTGAATGGTGTGGCAGCACTATGAGGTAAAATAAAGAACTGAATGGTGTGACAGCACTATGAGGTAAAATATAGAACTGAATGGTGTGGCAGCACTATGAGGTAACATAAAGAACTGAATGGTGTGGCAGCACTAAGAGGTAAAATAAAGAACTGAATGGTGTGGCAGCACTATGAGGTAACATAAAGAACTGAATGGTGTGGCAGCACTATGGGGTAAAATAAATAAGTAGAAATTGTGTGGTTAGGGGTCAGGCTGAATGAATCCCAGACAAACCGCCACATTTCTTTTTTGTTATTCTATTTCATTCATACTATTTCATTTCATATTTAAAATGGCTGCTCAGTGAGCCTGGAGTGAACCAACCACATCCATACCAAGCAACTACATCTCATTTTAATTGATGGATCTTTACCTCTACCACAGCAGCAGCATAGCAGGCTCTTCTTGTCACATGACAGGAAGCAGGAAGTAAAGTACTCTGTGTCTCACCTTTCTTAATGTTGTGTCCCTGGGTCAGGTGTACTCCGTTGTAGGGGGACATGGCCAGGTGAGACATGCTCATCTTGGGGGAGGAGAGGACGGAGGGAGTCCCTGCTGGAGAGTAGTTAAAGAGGGCCGACCCGTAGCTCTGACGACGCCCCTCGCGGCGGTTACTGTCGATAGCTGCCTGGAGCTCTCCGGGGGAGCTCAGACCCCTCTTTTCACATTCGTAAGGGTAGAGGTACTTCATATACCTGTAGGAAGGGAACAGGAACAGCATGAGGAGGACATTTCACAACATTTCACTGCAAGAGAATGCAATAATGCTTGTGTCATCTTGGATGTTAACAAGGTTACATTATGTCATGTATTATAGATGGTGACTGTTAAACAAGGTTACATTATGTCATGTATTATAGATGGTGACTGTTAAACAAGGTTACATTATGTCACGTATTATGCTACATTATGATGGATGGTGACTGTTAAACAAGGTTACATTATGTCATGTATTATAGATGGTGACTGTTAACAAGGTTACATTATGTCATGTATTATAGATGGTGACTGTTAAACAAGGTTACATTATGTCATGTATTATAGATGGTGACTGTTAAACAAGGTTACATTACGTCACGTATTATAGATGGTGACTGTTAAACAAGGTTACATTATGTCATGTCTTACAGATGGTGACTGTTAAACAAGGTTACATTATGTCATGTATTATAGATGGTGACTGTTAACAAGGTTACATTATGTCATGTATTATAGATGGTGACTGTTAAACAAGGTTACATTATGTCATGTATTATAGATGGTGACTGTTAAACAAGGTTACATTACGTCACGTATTATAGATGGTGACTGTTAAACAAGGTTACATTATGTCATGTCTTACAGATGGTGACTGTTAACAAGGTTACATTATGTCATGTATTATAGATGGTGACTGTTAAACAAGGTTACATTATGTCATGTATTATAGATGGTGACTGTTAAACAAGGTTACATTATGTCATGTATTATAGATGGTGACTGTTAAACAAGGTTACATTACGTCACGTATTATAGATGGTGACTGTTAAACAAGGTTACATTATGTCATGTATTATAGATGGTGACTGTTAAACAAGGTTACATTATGTCATGTATTATAGATGGTGACTGTTAACAAGGTTACATTATGTCACGTATTATAGATGGTGACTGTTAAACAAGGTTACATTATGTCATGTATTATAGATGGTGACTGTTAACAAGGTTACATTATGTCACGTATTATAGATGGTGACTGTTAAACAAGGTTACATTATGTCATGTCTTACAGATGGTGACTGTTAAACAAGGTTACATTATGTCATGTATTATAGATGGTGACTGTTAACAAGGTTACATTATGTCATGTATTATAGATGGTGACTGTTAAACAAGGTTACATTATGTCATGTATTATAGATGGTGACTGTTAAACAAGGTTACATTACGTCACGTATTATAGATGGTGACTGTTAAACAAGGTTACATTATGTCATGTACTTATAGATGGTGACTGTTAACAAGGTTACATTATGTCATGTATTATAGATGGTGACTGTTAAACAAGGTTACATTATGTCATGTATTATAGATGGTGACTGTTAAACAAGGTTACATTACGTCACGTATTATAGATGGTGACTGTTAAACAAGGTTACATTATGTCATGTATTATAGATGGTGACTGTTAAACAAGGTTACATTATGTCATGTATTATAGATGGTGACTGTTAAACAAGGTTACATTATGTCATGTCTTACAGATGGTGACTGTTAACAAGGTTACATTATGTCATGTATTATAGATGGTGACTGTTAAACAAGGTTACATTATGTCATGTATTATAGATGGTGACTGTTAAACAAGGTTACATTATGTAATGTATTATAGATGGTGACTGTTAAACAAGGTTACATTATGTCATGTATTATAGATGGTGACTGTTAACCAAGGTTACATTATGTCATGTATTATAGATGGTGACTGTTAAACAAGGTTACATTATGTCATGTCTTACAGATGGTGACTGTTAACAAGGTTACATTATGTCATGTATTATAGATGGTGACTGTTAAACAAGGTTACATTATGTCATGTATTATAGATGGTGACTGTTAAACAAGGTTACATTATGTAATGTATTATAGATGGTGACTGTTAAACAAGGTTACATTATGTCATGTATTATAGATGGTGACTGTTAAACAAGGTTACATTATGTAATGTATTATAGATGGTGACTGTTAACAAGGTTACATTATGTCACGTATTATAGATGGTGACTGTTAAACAAGGTTACATTATGTCATGTCTTACAGATGGTGACTGTTAACAAGGTTACATTACGTCACGTATTATAGATGGTGACTGTTAAACAAGGTTACATTATGTCACGTATTATAGATGGTGACTGTTAAACAAGGTTACATTATGTCACGTATTATAGATGGTGACTGTTAAACAAGGTTACATTATGTCACGTATTATAGATGGTGACTGTTAAACAAGGTTACATTATGTCACGTATTATAGATGGTGACTGTTAAACAAGGTTACATTATGTCACGTATTACAGATGGTGACTGTTAAACAAGGTTACATTATGTCATGTCTTACAGATGGTGACTGTTAACAAGGTTACATTACGTCACGTATTATAGATGGTGACTGTTAAACAAGGTTACATTATGTCACGTATTATAGATGGTGACTGTTAAACAAGGTTACATTATGTCATGTATTATAGATGGTGACTGTTAAACAAGGTTACATTATGTCACGTATTATAGATGGTGACTGTTAAACAAGGTTACATTATGTCACGTATTATAGATGGTGACTGTTAAACAAGGTTACATTATGTCACGTATTACAGATGGTGACTGTTAAACAAGGTTACATTATGTCATGTATTATAGATGGTGACTGTTAACAAGGTTACATTACGTCATGTATTATAGATGGTGACTGTTAAACAAGGTTACATTATGTCACGTATTATAGATGGTGACTGTTAAACAAGGTTACATTATGTCACGTATTATAGATGGTGACTGTTAAACAAGGTTACATTATGTCACGTATTACAGATGGTGACTGTTAAACAAGGTTACATTATGTCATGTATTATAGATGGTGACTGTTAAACAAGGTTACATTATGTCATGTCTTACAGATGGTGACTGTTAAACAAGGTTACATTATGTCATGTATTATAGATGGTGACTGTTAAACAAGGTTACATTATGTCATGTATTACAGATGGTGACTGTTAACAAGGTTACATTATGTCATGTATTATAGATGGTGACTGTTAAACAAGGTTACATTATGTCATGTATTACAGATGGTGACTGTTAACAAGGTTACATTATGTCATGTATTACAGATGGTGACTGTTAAACAAGGTTACATTATGTAATGTATTACAGATGGTGACTGTTAACAAGGTTACATTATGTCATGTATTACAGATGGTGACTGTTAACAAGGTTACATTATGTCATGTCTTACAGATGGTGACTGTTAAACAAGGTTACATTATGTCATGTATTACAGATGGTGACTGTTAACAAGGTTACATTATGTCATGTATTACAGATGGTGACTGTTAACAAGGTTACATTATGCCATGTATTACAGATGGTGACTGTTAACAAGGTTACATTATGTCATGTATTACAGATGATGACTGTTAACAAGGTTACATTATGTCATGTCTTACAGATGGTGACTGTTAACAAGGTTACATTATGTCATGTATTACAGATGGTGACTGTTAAACAAGGTTACATTATGTCATGTATTATAGATGGTGACTGTTAACAAGGTTACATTATGTCATGTCTTACAGATGGTGACTGTTAAACAAGGTTACATTATGTCATGTATTACAGATGGTGACTGTTAACAAGGTTACATTATGTCACGTATTATAGATGGTGACTGTTAAACAAGGTTACATTATGTCATGTATTATAGATGGTGACTGTTAAACAAGGTTACATTATGTCACGTATTATAGATGGTGACTGTTAAACAAGGTTACATTATGTCATGTATTACAGATGGTGACTGTTAAACAAGGTTACATTATGTCATGTATTATAGATGGTGACTGTTAAACAAGGTTACATTATGTCATGTCTTACAGATGGTGACTGTTAACAAGGTTACATTATGTCATGTATTACAGATGGTGACTGTTAAACAAGGTTACATTATGTCATGTATTATAGATGGTGACTGTTAACAAGGTTACATTATGTCACGTATTATAGATGGTGACTGTTAAACAAGGTTACATTATGTCATGTCTTACAGATGGTGACTGTTAACAAGGTTACATTATGTCACGTATTATAGATGGTGACTGTTAAACAAGGTTACATTATGTCATGTATTATAGATGGTGACTGTTAAACAAGGTTACATTATGTCACGTATTATAGATGGTGACTGTTAAACAAGGTTACATTATGTCATGTATTACAGATGGTGACTGTTAAACAAGGTTACATTATGTCATGTATTATAGATGGTGACTGTTAAACAAGGTTACATTATGTCATGTCTTACAGATGGTGACTGTTAACAAGGTTACATTATGTCATGTATTATAGATGGTGACTGTTAAACAAGGTTACATTATGTCATGTATTATAGATGGTGACTGTTAACAAGGTTACATTACGTCATGTATTACAGATGGTGACTGTTAACAAGGTTACATTATGTCATGTATTACAGATGGTGACTGTTAACAAGGTTACATTATGTCACGTATTATAGATGGTGACTGTTAAACAAGGTTACATTATGTCATGTATTACAGATGGTGACTGTTAACAAGGTTACATTATGTCACGTATTATAGATGGTGACTGTTAAACAAGGTTACATTATGTCATGTATTATAGATGGTGACTGTTAACAAGGTTACATTATGTCATGTCTTACAGATGGTGACTGTTAACAAGGTTACATTATGTCATGTATTATAGATGGTGACTGTTAAACAAGGTTACATTATGTCATGTCTTACAGATGGTGACTGTTAACAAGGTTACATTATGTCATGTATTATAGATGGTGACTGTTAAACAAGGTTACATTATGTCATGTATTATAGATGGTGACTGTTAAACAAGGTTACATTATGTCATGTATTACAGATGGTGACTGTTAACAAGGTTACATTATGTCATGTATTACAGATGGTGACTGTTAACAAGGTTACATTATGTAATGTATTACAGATGGTTACTGTTAACAAGGTTACATTATGTCATGTCTTACAGATGGTGACTGTTAACAAGGTTACATTATGTCATGTCTTACAGATGGTGACTGTTAACAAGGTTACATTATGTCATGTATTATAGATGGTGACTGTTAAACAAGGTTACATTATGTCATGTATTATAGATGGTGACTGTTAACAAGGTTACATTACGTCATGTATTACAGATGGTGACTGTTAAACAAGGTTACATTATGTCATGTATTACAGATGGTGACTGTTAAACAAGGTTACATTATGTAATGTATTACAGATGGTGACTGTTAACAAGGTTACATTATGTAATGTATTACAGATGGTGACTGTTAACAAGGTTACATTATGCCATGTATTACAGATGGTGACTGTTAACAAGGTTACATTATGTCATGTATTACAGATGATGACTGTTAACAAGGTTACATTATGTCATGTATTATAGATGGTGACTGTTAAACAAGGTTACATTATGTCATGTATTACAGATGGTGACTGTTAAACAAGGTTACATTATGTAATGTATTACAGATGGTGACTGTTAAACAAGGTTACATTATGTCATGTATTACAGATGGTGACTGTTAACAAGGTTACATTATGTCATGTATTATAGATGGTGACTGTTAAACAAGGTTACATTATGTCATGTCTTACAGATGGTGACTGTTAACAAGGTTACATTATGTAATGTATTACAGATGGTGACTGTTAACAAGGTTACATTATGTAATGTATTACAGATGGTGACTGTTAACAAGGTTACATTATGTAATGTATTACAGATGGTGACTGTTAACAAGGTTACATTATGTCATGTCTTACAGATGGTGACTGTTAACAAGGTTACATTATGTAATGTATTACAGATGGTGACTGTTAACAAGGTTACATTATGTCATGTCTTACAGATGGTGACTGTTAAACAAGGTTACATTATGTCATGTATTATAGATGGTGACTGTTAAACAAGGTTACATTATGTCATGTATTATAGATGGTGACTGTTAAACAAGGTTACATTATGTCATGTCTTACAGATGGTGACTGTTAAACAAGGTTACATTATGTCATGTATTATAGATGGTGACTGTTAAACAAGGTTACATTATGTCATGTATTACAGATGGTGACTGTTAACAGCCAACCTATACAAAATGTAGTGTTAAGTGTTAATAATAGTAAACAGCATCATAGCTGTACATTTATATGAAACTGTTTATAATAACAGTAGATGTATTACTTTTGTGACTGTTCTTAAACAGTATGGAGCTCAGACCCTTCGTTCTACATTGGTAGGGGGAGAGGTACTTCATATATACCTGGAAACAGTCTAACCTCTCTGCTGTGATCAGGACTAGACAGAGTGAAGGGTTGATGGGTAACCTCTCTGTCGTTGTCCTTTCCACTGTGATCAGGAATAGACAGAGTGAAGGGTTGATGGGTAACCTATCTGCTGTGATCAGGACTAGAC
The DNA here is from genome assembly GCF_045679555.1 of Salvelinus alpinus. Taxonomy (NCBI): domain Eukaryota; kingdom Metazoa; phylum Chordata; class Actinopteri; order Salmoniformes; family Salmonidae; genus Salvelinus; species Salvelinus alpinus. Next base: position 98,015,830 of record NC_092090.1, read on the forward strand.
AGAGTGAAGGGCAGGTCACCAGCAGGTCAACTCCTGTTATCACCAGCAGGTCGTCTCCTGTTATCACCAGCAGGTCGTCTCCTGTTATCACCAGCAGGTCATCTCCTGTTTTTACCGGCAGGTTATCTCCTGTTATCACCGGCAGGTTATCTCCAGTTATTACCATCAGGTTATCTCCAGTTATCACAATCAGGTTATCTCCAGTTATCACCGGCAGGTCATCTCCAGTTATCACCATCAGGTTATCTCCAGTTATCACCGGCAGGTCATCTCCAGTTATCACCATCAGGTTATCTCCAGTTATCACCGGCAGGTTATCTCCTGTTATCACCATCAGGTTATCTCCAGTTATCACCATCAGGTTATCTCCAGTTATCACCATCTGGTTATCTCCGGTTATCACCATCAGGTTATCTCCCGTTATCACCACCAGGTCATCTCCAGTTATCACCGGCAGGTCATCTCCAGTTATCACCATCAGGTCATCTCCAGTTATCACCATCAGGTCATCTCCAGTTATCACCATCAGGTTATCTCCTGTTATCACCGGCAGGTTATCTCCAGTTATCACCGGCAGGTCATCTCCAGTTATCAACAGTAGTGTCATCTCCAGTTATTACCATCAGGTTATCTCCAGTTATCACAATCAGGTTATCTCCAGTTATCACCGGCAGGTCATCTCCAGTTATCACCATCAGGTTATCTCCAGTTATCACCGGCAGGTCATCTCCAGTTATCACCATCAGGTTATCTCCTGTTATCACCGGCAGGTTATCTCCAGTTATCACCGGCAGGTCATCTCCAGTTATCAACAGCAGTGTCATCTCCAGTTATCACCATCGGGTTATCTCCAGTTATCACCATCAGGTTATCTCCTGTTATCACCGGCAGGTCATCTCCAGTTATCAACAGCAGTGTCACTCACTGTGTTAATGTAAGGTGTACCCGTACAGAGCTTCACTCACTGTGTTAATGTAAGGTGTACCCGTACAGAGCTTCACTTACTGTGTTAATGTAAGGTGTACCCGTACAGAGCTTAACTCACTGTGTTAATGTAAGGTGTACCCGTACAGAGCTTCACTCACTGTGTTAATGTAAGGTGTACCCGTACAGAGCTTCACTCACTGTGTTAATGTAAGGTGTACCCGTACAGAGCTTCTCACTGTGTTAATGTAAGGTGTACCCGTACAGAGCTTCACTCACTGTGTTAATGTAAGGTGTACCCGTACAGAGCTTCACTCACTGTGTTAATGTAAGGTGTACCCGTACAGAGCTTAACACACTGTGTTAATGTAAGGTGTACCCGTAGAGAGCTTCTCACTGTGTTAATGTAAGGTGTACCCGTACAGAGCTTCACTCACTGTGTTAATGTAAGGTGTACCCGTACAGAGCTTCACTCACTGTGTTAATGTAAGGTGTACCGGTACAGAGCTTCACTCACTGTGTTAATGTAAGGTGTACCCGTACAGAGCTTCTCACTGTGTTAATGTAAGGTGTACCCGTACAGAGCTTCTCACTGTGTTAATGTAAGGTGTACCCGTACAGAGCTTCACTCACTGTGTTAATGTAAGGTGTACCCGTACAGAGCTTAACTCACTGTGTTAATGTAAGGTGTACCCGTACAGGGCTTCACTCACTGTGTTAATGTAAGGTGTACCCGTACAGAGCTTCACTCACTGTGTTAATGTAAGGCGTACCCGTACAGAGCTTCTCACTGTGTTAATGTAAGGTGTACCCGTACAGAGCTTCACTCACTGTGTTAATGTAAGGTGTACGCGTACAGAGCTTCACTCACTGTGTTAATGTAAGGTGTACCCGTAGAGAGCTTCTCACAGTGTTAATGTAAGGTGTACCCGTACAGAGCTTCACTCACTGTGTTAATGTAAGGTGTACCCGTACAGAGCTTCACTTACTGTGTTAATGTAAGGTGTACCCGTACAGAGCTTAACTCACTGTGTTAATGTAAGGTGTACCCGTACAGAGCTTCACTCACTGTGTTAATGTAAGGTGTACCCGTACAGAGCTTCACTCACTGTGTTAATGTAAGGTGTACCCGTACAGAGCTTCACTCACTGTGTTAATGTAAGGTGTACCCGTACAGAGCTTCTCACTGTGTTAATGTAAGGTGTACCCGTACAGAGCTTCACTCACTGTGTTAATGTAAGGTGTACCCGTACAGAGCTTCACTCACTGTGTTAATGTAAGGTGTACCCGTACAGAGCTTAACACACTGTGTTAATGTAAGGTGTACCCGTAGAGAGCTTCTCACTGTGTTAATGTAAGGTGTACCCGTACAGAGCTTCACTCACTGTGTTAATGTAAGGTGTACCCGTACAGAGCTTCACTCACTGTGTTAATGTAAGGTGTACCCGTACAGAGCTTCACTCACTGTGTTAATGTAAGGTGTACCCGTACAGAGCTTCTCACTGTGTTAATGTAAGGTGTACCCGTACAGAGCTTCTCACTGTGTTAATGTAAGGTGTACCCGTACAGAGCTTCACTCACTGTGTTAATGTAAGGTGTACCCGTACAGAGCTTAACTCACTGTGTTAATGTAAGGTGTACCCGTACAGGGCTTCACTCACTGTGTTAATGTAAGGTGTACCCGTACAGAGCTTCACTCACTGTGTTAATGTAAGGCGTACCCGTACAGAGCTTCTCACTGTGTTAATGTAAGGTGTACCCGTACAGAGCTTCACTCACTGTGTTAATGTAAGGTGTACGCGTACAGAGCTTCACTCACTGTGTTAATGTAAGGTGTACCCGTAGAGAGCTTCTCACTGTGTTAATGTAAGGTGTACCCGTACAGAGCTTCACTCACTGTGTTAATGTAAGGTGTACCCGTACAGAGCTTCACTCACTGTGTTAATGTAAGGTGTACCCGTAGAGAGCTTCTCACTGTGTTAATGTAAGGTGTACCCGTACAGAGCTTCACTCACTGTGTTAATGTAAGGTGTACCCGTACAGAGCTTAACTCACTGTGTTAATGTAAGGTGTACCCGTACAGAGCTTCACTCACTGTGTTAATGTAAGGTGTACCCGTACAGAGCTTAACACACTGTGTTAATGTAAGGTGTACCCGTACAGAGCTTAACACACTGTGTTAATGTAAGGTGTACCCGTACAGAGCTTCTCACTGTGTTAATGTAAGGTGTACCCGTACAGAGCTTCTCACTGTGTTAATGTAAGGTGTACCCGTACAGAGCTTCACTCACTGTGTTAATGTAAGGTGTACCCGTACAGAGCTTCACTCACTGTGTTAATGTAAGGTGTACCCGTACAGAGCTTAACACACTGTGTTAATGTAAGGTGTACCCGTAGAGAGCTTCTCACTGTGTTAATGTAAGGTGTACCCGTACAGAGCTTCACTCACTGTGTTAATGTAAGGTGTACCCGTACAGAGCTTCACTCACTGTGTTAATGTAAGGTGTACCCGTACAGAGCTTCACTCACTGTGTTAATGTAAGGTGTACCCGTACAGAGCTTCTCACTGTGTTAATGTAAGGTGTACCCGTACAGAGCTTCTCACTGTGTTAATGTAAGGTGTACCCGTACAGAGCTTCACTCACTGTGTTAATGTAAGGTGTACCCGTACAGAGCTTAACTCACTGTGTTAATGTAAGGTGTACCCGTACAGGGCTTCACTCACTGTGTTAATGTAAGGTGTACCCGTACAGAGCTTCACTCACTGTGTTAATGTAAGGCGTACCCGTACAGAGCTTCTCACTGTGTTAATGTAAGGTGTACCCGTACAGAGCTTCACTCACTGTGTTAATGTAAGGTGTACGCGTACAGAGCTTCACTCACTGTGTTAATGTAAGGTGTACCCGTAGAGAGCTTCTCACAGTGTTAATGTAAGGTGTACCCGTACAGAGCTTCACTCACTGTGTTAATGTAAGGTGTACCCGTACAGAGCTTCACTTACTGTGTTAATGTAAGGTGTACCCGTACAGAGCTTAACTCACTGTGTTAATGTAAGGTGTACCCGTACAGAGCTTCACTCACTGTGTTAATGTAAGGTGTACCCGTACAGAGCTTCACTCACTGTGTTAATGTAAGGTGTACCCGTACAGAGCTTCACTCACTGTGTTAATGTAAGGTGTACCCGTACAGAGCTTCTCACTGTGTTAATGTAAGGTGTACCCGTACAGAGCTTCACTCACTGTGTTAATGTAAGGTGTACCCGTACAGAGCTTCACTCACTGTGTTAATGTAAGGTGTACCCGTACAGAGCTTAACACACTGTGTTAATGTAAGGTGTACCCGTAGAGAGCTTCTCACTGTGTTAATGTAAGGTGTACCCGTACAGAGCTTCACTCACTGTGTTAATGTAAGGTGTACCCGTACAGAGCTTCACTCACTGTGTTAATGTAAGGTGTACCCGTACAGAGCTTCACTCACTGTGTTAATGTAAGGTGTACCCGTACAGAGCTTCTCACTGTGTTAATGTAAGGTGTACCCGTACAGAGCTTCTCACTGTGTTAATGTAAGGTGTACCCGTACAGAGCTTCACTCACTGTGTTAATGTAAGGTGTACCCGTACAGAGCTTAACTCACTGTGTTAATGTAAGGTGTACCCGTACAGGGCTTCACTCACTGTGTTAATGTAAGGTGTACCCGTACAGAGCTTCACTCACTGTGTTAATGTAAGGCGTACCCGTACAGAGCTTCTCACTGTGTTAATGTAAGGTGTACCCGTACAGAGCTTCACTCACTGTGTTAATGTAAGGTGTACGCGTACAGAGCTTCACTCACTGTGTTAATGTAAGGTGTACCCGTAGAGAGCTTCTCACAGTGTTAATGTAAGGTGTACCCGTACAGAGCTTCACTCACTGTGTTAATGTAAGGTGTACCCGTACAGAGCTTCACTTACTGTGTTAATGTAAGGTGTACCCGTACAGAGCTTAACTCACTGTGTTAATGTAAGGTGTACCCGTACAGAGCTTCACTCACTGTGTTAATGTAAGGTGTACCCGTACAGAGCTTCACTTACTGTGTTAATGTAAGGTGTACCCGTACAGAGCTTAACTCACTGTGTTAATGTAAGGTGTACCCGTACAGAGCTTCACTCACTGTGTTAATGTAAGGTGTACCCGTACAGAGCTTCACTCACTGTGTTAATGTAAGGTGTACCCGTACAGAGCTTCACTCACTGTGTTAATGTAAGGTGTACCCGTACAGAGCTTCTCACTGTGTTAATGTAAGGTGTACCCGTACAGAGCTTCACTCACTGTGTTAATGTAAGGTGTACCCGTACAGAGCTTCACTCACTGTGTTAATGTAAGGTGTACCCGTACAGAGCTTAACACACTGTGTTAATGTAAGGTGTACCCGTAGAGAGCTTCTCACTGTGTTAATGTAAGGTGTACCCGTACAGAGCTTCACTCACTGTGTTAATGTAAGGTGTACCCGTACAGAGCTTCACTCACTGTGTTAATGTAAGGTGTACCCGTACAGAGCTTCACTCACTGTGTTAATGTAAGGTGTACCCGTACAGAGCTTCTCACTGTGTTAATGTAAGGTGTACCCGTACAGAGCTTCTCACTGTGTTAATGTAAGGTGTACCCGTACAGAGCTTCACTCACTGTGTTAATGTAAGGTGTACCCGTACAGAGCTTAACTCACTGTGTTAATGTAAGGTGTACCCGTACAGGGCTTCACTCACTGTGTTAATGTAAGGTGTACCCGTACAGAGCTTCACTCACTGTGTTAATGTAAGGCGTACCCGTACAGAGCTGCTCACTGTGTTAATGTAAGGTGTACCCGTACAGAGCTTCACTCACTGTGTTAATGTAAGGTGTACGCGTGCAGAGCTTCACTCACTGTGTTAATGTAAGGTGTACCCGTAGAGAGCTTCTCACTGTGTTAATGTAAGGTGTACCCGTACAGAGCTTCACTCACTGTGTTAATGTAAGGTGTACCCGTACAGAGCTTCACTCACTGTGTTAATGTAAGGTGTACCCGTACAGAGCTTCACTCACTGTGTTAATGTAAGGTGTACCCGTACAGAGCTTCTCACTGTGTTAATGTAAGGTGTACCCGTACAGAGCTTCACTCACTGTGTTAATGTAAGGTGTACCCGTACAGAGCTTCACTCACTGTGTTAATGTAAGGTGTACCCGTACAGAGCTTAACACACTGTGTTAATGTAAGGTGTACCCGTAGAGAGCTTCTCACTGTGTTAATGTAAGGTGTACCCGTACAGAGCTTCACTCACTGTGTTAATGTAAGGTGTACCCGTACAGAGCTTCACTCACTGTGTTAATGTAAGGTGTACCGGTACAGAGCTTCACTCACTGTGTTAATGTAAGGTGTACCCGTACAGAGCTTCTCACTGTGTTAATGTAAGGTGTACCCGTACAGAGCTTCTCACTGTGTTAATGTAAGGTGTACCCGTACAGAGCTTCACTCACTGTGTTAATGTAAGGTGTACCCGTACAGAGCTTAACTCACTGTGTTAATGTAAGGTGTACCCGTACAGGGCTTCACTCACTGTGTTAATGTAAGGTGTACCCGTACAGAGCTTCACTCACTGTGTTAATGTAAGGCGTACCCGTACAGAGCTTCTCACTGTGTTAATGTAAGGTGTACCCGTACAGAGCTTCACTCACTGTGTTAATGTAAGGTGTACGCGTACAGAGCTTCACTCACTGTGTTAATGTAAGGTGTACCCGTAGAGAGATTCTCACAGTGTTAATGTAAGGTGTACCCGTACAGAGCTTCACTCACTGTGTTAATGTAAGGTGTACCCGTACAGAGCTTCACTTACTGTGTTAATGTAAGGTGTACCCGTACAGAGCTTAACTCACTGTGTTAATGTAAGGTGTACCCGTACAGAGCTTCACTCACTGTGTTAATGTAAGGTGTACCCGTACAGAGCTTCACTCACTGTGTTAATGTAAGGTGTACCCGTACAGAGCTTCACTCACTGTGTTAATGTAAGGTGTACCCGTACAGAGCTTCTCACTGTGTTAATGTAAGGTGTACCCGTACAGAGCTTCACTCACTGTGTTAATGTAAGGTGTACCCGTACAGAGCTTCACTCACTGTGTTAATGTAAGGTGTACCCGTACAGAGCTTAACACACTGTGTTAATGTAAGGTGTACCCGTAGAGAGCTTCTCACTGTGTTAATGTAAGGTGTACCCGTACAGAGCTTCACTCACTGTGTTAATGTAAGGTGTACCCGTACAGAGCTTCACTCACTGTGTTAATGTAAGGTGTACCCGTACAGAGCTTCACTCACTGTGTTAATGTAAGGTGTACCCGTACAGAGCTTCTCACTGTGTTAATGTAAGGTGTACCCGTACAGAGCTTCTCACTGTGTTAATGTAAGGTGTACCCGTACAGAGCTTCACTCACTGTGTTAATGTAAGGTGTACCCGTACAGAGCTTAACTCACTGTGTTAATGTAAGGTGTACCCGTACAGGGCTTCACTCACTGTGTTAATGTAAGGTGTACCCGTACAGAGCTTCACTCACTGTGTTAATGTAAGGCGTACCCGTACAGAGCTTCTCACTGTGTTAATGTAAGGTGTACCCGTACAGAGCTTCACTCACTGTGTTAATGTAAGGTGTACGCGTACAGAGCTTCACTCACTGTGTTAATGTAAGGTGTACCCGTAGAGAGCTTCTCACTGTGTTAATGTAAGGTGTACCCGTACAGAGCTTCACTCACTGTGTTAATGTAAGGTGTACCCGTACAGAGCTTCACTCACTGTGTTAATGTAAGGTGTACCCGTAGAGAGCTTCTCACTGTGTTAATGTAAGGTGTACCCGTACAGAGCTTCACTCACTGTGTTAATGTAAGGTGTACCCGTACAGAGCTTAACTCACTGTGTTAATGTAAGGTGTACCCGTACAGAGCTTCACTCACTGTGTTAATGTAAGGTGTACCCGTACAGAGCTTAACACACTGTGTTAATGTAAGGTGTACCCGTACAGAGCTTAACACACTGTGTTAATGTAAGGTGTACCCGTACAGAGCTTCTCACTGTGTTAATGTAAGGTGTACCCGTACAGAGCTTCTCACTGTGTTAATGTAAGGTGTACCCGTACAGAGCTTCACTCACTGTGTTAATGTAAGGTGTACCCGTACAGAGCTTCACTCACTGTGTTAATGTAAGGTGTACCCGTACAGAGCTTAACACACTGTGTTAATGTAAGGTGTACCCGTAGAGAGCTTCTCACTGTGTTAATGTAAGGTGTACCCGTACAGAGCTTCACTCACTGTGTTAATGTAAGGTGTACCCGTACAGAGCTTCACTCACTGTGTTAATGTAAGGTGTACCCGTACAGAGCTTCACTCACTGTGTTAATGTAAGGTGTACCCGTACAGAGCTTCTCACTGTGTTAATGTAAGGTGTACCCGTACAGAGCTTCTCACTGTGTTAATGTAAGGTGTACCCGTACAGAGCTTCACTCACTGTGTTAATGTAAGGTGTACCCGTACAGAGCTTAACTCACTGTGTTAATGTAAGGTGTACCCGTACAGGGCTTCACTCACTGTGTTAATGTAAGGTGTACCCGTACAGAGCTTCACTCACTGTGTTAATGTAAGGCGTACCCGTACAGAGCTTCTCACTGTGTTAATGTAAGGTGTACCCGTACAGAGCTTCACTCACTGTGTTAATGTAAGGTGTACGCGTACAGAGCTTCACTCACTGTGTTAATGTAAGGTGTACCCGTAGAGAGCTTCTCACAGTGTTAATGTAAGGTGTACCCGTACAGAGCTTCACTCACTGTGTTAATGTAAGGTGTACCCGTACAGAGCTTCACTTACTGTGTTAATGTAAGGTGTACCCGTACAGAGCTTAACTCACTGTGTTAATGTAAGGTGTACCCGTACAGAGCTTCACTCACTGTGTTAATGTAAGGTGTACCCGTACAGAGCTTCACTCACTGTGTTAATGTAAGGTGTACCCGTACAGAGCTTCACTCACTGTGTTAATGTAAGGTGTACCCGTACAGAGCTTCTCACTGTGTTAATGTAAGGTGTACCCGTACAGAGCTTCACTCACTGTGTTAATGTAAGGTGTACCCGTACAGAGCTTCACTCACTGTGTTAATGTAAGGTGTACCCGTACAGAGCTTAACACACTGTGTTAATGTAAGGTGTACCCGTAGAGAGCTTCTCACTGTGTTAATGTAAGGTGTACCCGTACAGAGCTTCACTCACTGTGTTAATGTAAGGTGTACCCGTACAGAGCTTCACTCACTGTGTTAATGTAAGGTGTACCCGTACAGAGCTTCACTCACTGTGTTAATGTAAGGTGTACCCGTACAGAGCTTCTCACTGTGTTAATGTAAGGTGTACCCGTACAGAGCTTCTCACTGTGTTAATGTAAGGTGTACCCGTACAGAGCTTCACTCACTGTGTTAATGTAAGGTGTACCCGTACAGAGCTTAACTCACTGTGTTAATGTAAGGTGTACCCGTACAGGGCTTCACTCACTGTGTTAATGTAAGGTGTACCCGTACAGAGCTTCACTCACTGTGTTAATGTAAGGCGTACCCGTACAGAGCTTCTCACTGTGTTAATGTAAGGTGTACCCGTACAGAGCTTCACTCACTGTGTTAATGTAAGGTGTACGCGTACAGAGCTTCACTCACTGTGTTAATGTAAGGTGTACCCGTAGAGAGCTTCTCACAGTGTTAATGTAAGGTGTACCCGTACAGAGCTTCACTCACTGTGTTAATGTAAGGTGTACCCGTACAGAGCTTCACTTACTGTGTTAATGTAAGGTGTACCCGTACAGAGCTTAACTCACTGTGTTAATGTAAGGTGTACCCGTACAGAGCTTCACTCACTGTGTTAATGTAAGGTGTACCCGTACAGAGCTTCACTTACTGTGTTAATGTAAGGTGTACCCGTACAGAGCTTAACTCACTGTGTTAATGTAAGGTGTACCCGTACAGAGCTTCACTCACTGTGTTAATGTAAGGTGTACCCGTACAGAGCTTCACTCACTGTGTTAATGTAAGGTGTACCCGTACAGAGCTTCACTCACTGTGTTAATGTAAGGTGTACCCGTACAGAGCTTCTCACTGTGTTAATGTAAGGTGTACCCGTACAGAGCTTCACTCACTGTGTTAATGTAAGGTGTACCCGTACAGAGCTTCACTCACTGTGTTAATGTAAGGTGTACCCGTACAGAGCTTAACACACTGTGTTAATGTAAGGTGTACCCGTAGAGAGCTTCTCACTGTGTTAATGTAAGGTGTACCCGTACAGAGCTTCACTCACTGTGTTAATGTAAGGTGTACCCGTACAGAGCTTCACTCACTGTGTTAATGTAAGGTGTACCCGTACAGAGCTTCACTCACTGTGTTAATGTAAGGTGTACCCGTACAGAGCTTCTCACTGTGTTAATGTAAGGTGTACCCGTACAGAGCTTCTCACTGTGTTAATGTAAGGTGTACCCGTACAGAGCTTCACTCACTGTGTTAATGTAAGGTGTACCCGTACAGAGCTTAACTCACTGTGTTAATGTAAGGTGTACCCGTACAGGGCTTCACTCACTGTGTTAATGTAAGGTGTACCCGTACAGAGCTTCACTCACTGTGTTAATGTAAGGCGTACCCGTACAGAGCTGCTCACTGTGTTAATGTAAGGTGTACCCGTACAGAGCTTCACTCACTGTGTTAATGTAAGGTGTACGCGTACAGAGCTTCACTCACTGTGTTAATGTAAGGTGTACCCGTAGAGAGCTTCTCACTGTGTTAATGTAAGGTGTACCCGTACAGAGCTTCACTCACTGTGTTAATGTAAGGTGTACCCGTACAGAGCTTCACTCACTGTGTTAATGTAAGGTGTACCCGTAGAGAGCTTCTCACTGTGTTAATGTAAGGTGTACCCGTACAGAGCTTCACTCACTGTGTTAATGTAAGGTGTACCCGTACAGAGCTTAACTCACTGTGTTAATGTAAGGTGTACCCGTACAGAGCTTCACTCACTGTGTTAATGTAAGGTGTACCCGTACAGAGCTTAACACACTGTGTTAATGTAAGGTGTACCCGTACAGAGCTTAACACACTGTGTTAATGTAAGGTGTACCCGTACAGAGCTTCTCACTGTGTTAATGTAAGGTGTACCCGTACAGAGCTTCTCACTGTGTTAATGTAAGGTGTACCCGTACAGAGCTTAACACACTGTGTTAATGTAAGGTGTACCCGTACAGGGCTTCACTCACTGTGTTAATGTAAGGTGTACCCGTACAGAGCTTCACTCACTGTGTTCGCAGGGTGAAAGCTGCACTGGTGATGGAGGTAGGGAGGTTGAGGCCTTTGGTGATCTCACGCCATATTTTCTTATTGATGACTTCCACTAAGCCGCCTTTTTCTGTGACCAGCTTGTAGAGCGTGTACAGATCCAACACCTGCTTGGCCATGATTGGAATACGATTCACTGGAGTCCCTGTCGAGACAAAACACAATATCCACAATCAATGCTATTAACTTCAGTCCATCGATAGAGAGGGTTTCCTCGCCAGCTGTGGCTTATAAGCCAGGCAAACAGCTGACAGCTGGGTTAACAAGACATAATGACTTTTTGAAATTCTTTTGATACAGTATTTTTTATTAAAGAGGGAATCTGTGTTTGCTATTTTTGGACTTCATGACACATGTACAGTATGCACTTATTGATTTTGAAGAATATAACTTTTAAATGCATGAAAACTCAAAATATAAGCTTGTTTTTACGCCATTGTTTATAAACAAAGTAAATGTAAACACACTGTATAACTTTAAAACATGGTTAAATGTGACAGGCAACATTTTTTTTTTTTTTTTTTTTTTAAACCTTTCTTTAAACAATAACATCAGACGACATTTTGTACTTTTTGACACAACACTAAGAGAGACGTGGCCATATAATTAGGAATTATAATACTAGAACTGGGATGCACCTTATGAGGGGATAAAGGTCAGAGAGTTGGTCATTCATGCAAAAGCTGTGATTACATATTGTGTAAAATAATGCATTTGAAGAATGTATCTACAACTGTATGTTTGTTAGCTAGCAAGCCAGTTTTAGAGTAACACTTCCATACATTTTTCGAATGAATTGCCAATGTGCCAATATTACACCTGGCAACCGTGTCAGCTTGCACTTTGCCCGGCCCGCCACAGGAGTCGCTAGTGCGCGATGGGACAAGGACATCCCTGCTGGCCAAACCCTCCCCTAAACTGGACGCCGCTGGGCCAAGCTCTCAGTGTCATTGACCACCAAATGTTGCTAAATTTAGATAGATAGCCACCTAATATAACTTGTTTTCTCAAAATGTATGTTAGCTAGTTAACCATGTTATTAATTCAACTCCCATCTGCTGTCAACATCAGGATATGATTTGAGAGCACTCGTTAGCTCCAAAAGTGGTTATCATTGACTGTGAATTCAGAGTCAATCAGTGGCTAGCTACACTACAAATATAATTGTACCAGATTCCTGTGAAGTAATTGTGATGACAGTCCACTCATACGCTTAATATTGTATAGTTAAGAACACAATCAGAATTCTATTTCACGGTTTACATTTGATCCAGCTATTGGGGTCAGGAAATAATCCGGTGCTTGGATTTTGAAGTAGTTTTAACTTTTCACTTGCGCTGCACAGGCTTCTGACTAGAGCGAGAACCAAAGATGGTGGATAAATTAGATAGTTTACCTCAGGCCGTTTACCGTTGAAAAAAAATACTCAAGGTTCCTGTCTGTGTAAGTGCGTCGTTTCCTCACTAAAAGGTGCTTTTCCCACGGTTCCTCCATAACATCTGGAATGCTAACGTCAGCGAGGGGAACAGCTGGCTGTGGTCTACTTGTCCCGTCCCGCTTGCCCCACCCGCCCCGCCCCAACTAGAAAACATTTGCCAGTGAGATCTCGCCCTGGGGCAGCCCCGCCGCAATAAGTAGACCAGAGTGGCCCAGACTCATCAGAAAAAATAAGGGACTGGGGTATCTCGCTTTCTCTACTATGTGAGTACAGCTACGACCAGAAGTTACTTTTTCATAGCAGGTTAGGAGAATCAACATGGCAGGATAGGAGAATTAACATGGCAGGATAGGAGAATTTACGCAGCAGGTTAGGAGAATTAACATGGCAGGATAGGAGAATTAACATGGCAGGATAGGAGAATTTACACAGCAGGTTAGGAGAATTAACATGGCAGGTTAGGAGAATTAACATGGCAGGATAGGAGAATTAACATGGCAGGCTAGGAGAATTAACATGGCAGGATAGGAAAATAACATGTGGTATTTAAATACACCGTATCTATAAAAATAACATGTGGTATTTAAATACACCTTATCTATGAAAATAACATGTGGTATTTAAATACAACGTATCCATGAAAATAACATGTGGTATTTAAATCAACCTTATCTATGAAAATAACATGTGGTATTTAAACACACCTTATCTTTGAAAATAACATTAAACAAGACTTTCAGCTCTGTGGTATTGAAATACACCGTATCTATGAAAATAACATCACTTTAAACAAGACGTTCAGCTCGTCGACCACAAACTGACTGGGGATCCTAAATCTCTTTTGTTTTCGTTCCACTCAGGTCTTAATTAGCAGGGTAAAAGAAGGCAGGTAATCATTTGTACTGTGCAGTTTAACGCCCCGGCCGTAAAGAGGGACAGGTCGGTCCTTTGTGAGCAGCCTGACCCTGAGATAATTAACCTGTACTTTGCTGATAGAGTTCCATTGTGCCCATCGGATTTACTATAATGCCAATCAATACCTGTAGAAATATAGTGCAAACAACAGCAGCAAGCAGCGCAGGGCTGTGAGAGAGGAGGAGAGGGGGAAGTGAGGGGGGGGGGGGGTGAAGTATCGTCTGAGGAAGTAAAAACATATCATTTAAGGCTGGTAATTATTGGATGGCTTCGCTGACAGCAGGACTGACTGAGGAGTGAGACACTATTAAAAGTACAGATTTATCTGGCTTCTCCTGCAGGACAATGCTGGCCTTATATCTAAAAGTAGCACCACCCAAATCTATCGCTACTTCCAACTTCACACTAAACTGTCTATATATCACAGCTGTATGGTGGCGTCCTGGCTGTCGGGGGGAAAGTGGTCTCAGGAGGAGTGGGGTGATTCTAAATAAGTACAGCGACTTCTCAAAGGTTAACGGACGTACTTTGAGTTGTCTCATAATTAAGATTGAGATACTTGATTGACTGTAGCGTAACATTAAGCCTGGTGTTACTACAGTAAGAGGTGTTACGGTCAGTGAGAGTGCAGGTAAAACAGTACGGTGTGTTACTACAGTGAAAGGTGTGGCTACAGTGAGAGGTGTGGCTACAATGAGAGTGCAGGTAAAACAGTACGGTGTGTTACTACAGTGAGAGGTCTGGCTACAGTGAGAGGTGTGGCTACAGTGAGAGGTGTGGCTACAGTGAGAGGTGTGGCTACAATGAGAGGTGTGGCTACAGTGAGAGGTGTGGCTACAGTGAGAGGTCTGGCTACAGTGAGAGGTGTGGCTACAGTGAGAGGTGTGGCTACAGTGAGAGGTGTGGCTACAGTGAGAGGTGTGGCTACAGTGAGAGGTGTGGCTACAGTGAGAGGTGTGGCTACAGTGAGAGGTGTGGCTACAGTGAGAGGTGTGGCTACAGTGAGAGGTGTGGCTACAGTGAGAGGTGTGGCTACAGTGAAAGGTGTGGCTACAGTGAGAGGTGTGGCTACAGTGAGAGGTGTGGCTACAGTGAGAGGTGTGGCTACAGTGAAAGGTGTGGCTACAGTGAGAGGTGTGGCTACAGTGAGAGGAGTGGCTACAGTGAGAGGTGTGGCTACAGTGAGAGGTGTGGCTACAGTGAGAGGTGTGGCTACAGTGAGAGGTGTGGCTACAGTGAGAGTGCAGGTAAAACAGTACGGTGTGTTTCTACAGTGAGAGGTGTGGCTACAGTGAGAGGAGTGGCTACAGTGAGAGGTGTGGCTACAGTGAGAGGTGTGGCTACAGTGAGAGGAGTGGCTACAGTGAGAGGTGTGGCTACAGTGAGAGGTGTGGCTACAGTGAGAGTGCAGGTAAAACAGTACAGTGTGTTACTACAGTGAGAGGTGTGGCTACAGTGAGAGGTGTGGCTACAGTGAGAGGTGTGGCTACAGTGAGAGGTGTGGCTACAGTGAGAGTGCAGGTAAAACAGTACAGTGTATTACTACAACAGAAAGAAAAGAGATGAATGTAGAAGACCTTCTGTCCTACGCCCTCCTCATACATACTCTATTCTTGTGCTATGCCCTCCTCATACATACTCTATTCCTGTCCTACGCCCTCCTCATGCATACTCTATTCCTGTCCTACGCCCTCCTCATACATACTCTATTCCTGTCCTATGCCTTCCTCATGCATACTCTATTCCTGTGCTACGCCCATCTCATGCATACTCTATTCATGTCCTACGCCCTCCTCATGCATACTCTATTCCTGTCCTACGCCCTCCTCATGCATACTCCATTCCTGTCCTATGCCCTCCTCATGCATACTCTATTCCTGTCCTACGCCCTCATCATACATATTCTATTCCTGTCCTACGCCCTACTCATACATACTCTATTCCTGTCCTACGCCCTCCTCATGTATACTCTATTCCTGTCCTATGCCCTCCTCATGCATACTCTATTCCTGCCCTATGCCCTCCTCATGCATACTCTATTCCTGTCCTACGCCCTCCTCATGCATACTCTATTCCTGTCCTACGCCCTCCTCATACATACTCTATTCCTGTCCTACGCCCTCCTCATGCATACTCTATTCCTGTCCTACGCCCTCCTCATGCATACTCTATTCCTGTCCTACGCCCTCATCATACATACTCTATTCCTGTCCTACGCCCTACTCATACATACTCTATTCCTGTCCTACACCCTCCTCATGCATACTCTATTCCTGTCCTATGCCCTCCTCATACATACTCTATTCCTGTCCTACACCCTCCTCATGCATACTCTATTCCTGTCCTATGCCCTCCTCATACATACCCTATTCCTGTCCTATGCCCTCCTCATACATACTCTATTCCTGTCCTACGCCCTCCTCATGCATACTCTATTCCTGTCCTACGCCCTCCTCATACATACTCTATTCATGTCCTACACCCTCCTCATACATACTCTATTCCTGTCCTACGCCCTCCTCATACATGCTCTATTCCTGTCCTACGCCCTCCTCATACATACTCTAGTCATGTCCTACGCCCTCCTCATACATACTCTATTCATGTCCTACGCCCTCCTCATACATACTCTATTCCATCCCATTCTCAGTAGTGATCATTATTATTATTATTAAAATGCACAAACATACCTTGATCTATAAAACTATTATTTATCCCGATCCACAATGGCCAACCCAACGAGAGTCAGGGCAATAAATAAAAGCGCTGGTCCAGAAAGCCTTTGTTTGGTCAAATCTGACCGAAACCAACACAGGACTCTTAAAAAACTGATTTATGTGCTTCCAATACCCGTTGTGATGCATTCGTCTCTCCGATTCCCTGAAAGAGAGAATAAAAGACAAGAGAAGAGAAGGAGGACATTCTTTTGTCAGCAGAGAGGTTCTGATCAGCTCATGGATCACGTCGACAGGAATGGCGGGCGGTGGAAAAAAATATCTTATAAAACTCATGTGTCTAAGGATGGCACGCCAGTCCTCTGGTTAATCGCTGACTTACAAAAAGATTGCTGTGTGTAATTGGAGCTTGCAAAGGTAATCAGGACCTAGTAGAGCAGAGTAATCAACATCGCTGAAGGTAATCAGGGCCTAGTAGAGCAGAGTAATCAACATCGCTGAAGAGAATCAGGGCCTAGTAGAGCAGAGTAATCAACATCGCTGAAGGGAATCAGGGCCTAGTAGAGCAGAGTAATCAACATCACTGAAGGTAATCAGGGCCTAGTAGAGCAGAGTAATCAACATCGTTGAAGGTAATCAGGGCCTAGTAGAGCAGAGTAATCAACATCGCTGAAGGTAATCAGGGCCTAGTAGAGCAGAGTAATCCACATCGCTGAAGGGAATCAGGGCCTAGTAGAGCAGAGTAATCAACATCGCTGAAGGGAATCAGGGCCTAGTAGAGCAGAGTAATCAACATCGCTGAAGAGAATCAGGGCATAGTAGAGCAGAGTAATCAACATCGCTGAAGGGAATCAGGGCCTAGTAGAGCAGAGTAATCCACATCGCTGAAGGTAATCAGGGCCTAGTAGAGCAGAGTAATCAACACCGCTGAAGGTAATCAGGGCCTGGTAGAGCAGAGTAATCAACATCGCTGAAGGTAACCAGGGCCTAGTAGAGCAGAGTAATCAACATCGCTGAAGGGAATCAGGGCCTAGTAGAGCAGAGTAATCAACATCGCTGAAGGTAATCAGGGCCTAGTAGAGCAGAGTAATCAACATCGCTGAAGGTAATCAGGGCCTAGTAGAGCAGAGTAATCAACATCGCTGAAGGGAATCAGGGCCTAGTAGAGCAGAGTAATCAACATCGCTGAAGGGAATCAGGACCTAGTAGAGCAGAGTAATCAACATCGCTGAAGAGAATCAGGGCCTAGTAGAGCAGAGTAATCAACATCGCTGAAGGGAATCAGGGCCTAGTACAGCAGAGTAATCAACACCGCTGAAGGGAATCAGGGCCTAGTAGAGCAGAGTAATCAACATCGCTGAAGGGAATCAGGGCCTAGTAGAGCAGAGTAATCAACATCGCTGAAGGGAATCAGGGCCTAGTAGAGCAGAGTAATCAACATCGCTGAAGAGAATCAGGGCCTAGTAGAGCAGAGTAATCCACATCGCTGAAGGGAATCAGGGCCTAGCAGAGCAGAGTAATCAACATCGTTGATGCGTTCAGTTCACACTTCGCATCAGGCCAATAATGGGACCTGATTTTCTCCTCTTCATTGTCTTGCTCTTTTAACCCGTGAAATGAAGGATCAATGTAATGCAGATAGCAGGAAAACAACTGTTTATCTCCATGAGGACATCCCATCTAAAAACACCTGTTTATCTCCATGAGGACATCCCATCTAAAAACAACTGTTTATCTCCATGAGGACATCCCATCTAAAAACAACTGTTTATCTCCATGAGGACATCCCATCTAAAAACAACTGTTTATCTCCATGAGGACATCCCATCTAAAAACAACTGTTTATCTCCATGAGGACATCCCATCTAAAAACACCTGTTTATCTCCATGTGGACATCCCATCTAAAACAACTGTTTATCTCCATGTGGACATCCCATCTAAAAACACCTGTTTATCTCCATGTGGACATCCCATCTAAAACGACTGTTTATCTCCATGAGGACATCCCATCTAAAACACCTGTTTATCTCCATGTGGACATCCCATCTAAAACAACTGTTTATCTCCATGTGGACATCCCATCTAAAAACAACTGTTTATCTCCATGTGGACATCCCATCTTAAACAACTGTTTATCTCCATGAGGACATCCCATCTAAAACAACTGTTTATCTCCATGAGGACATCCCATCTAAAAACAACTGTTTATCTCCATGAGGACATCCCATCTAAAACACCTGTTTATCTCCATGAGGACATCCCATCTAAAACACCTGTTTATCTCCATGAGGACATCCCATCTAAAACAACTGTTTATCTCCATGTGGACATCCCATCTAAAAACAACTGTTTATCTCCATGAGGACATCCCATCTAAAAACAACTGTTTATCTCCATGAGGACATCCCATCTAAAACACCTGTTTATCTCCATGTGGACATCCCATCTAAAACAACTGTTTATCTCCATGTGGACATCCCATCTAAAAACAACTGTTTATCTCCATGAGGACATCCCATCTTAAACAACTGTTTATCTCCATGAGGACATCCCATCTAAAACACCTGTTTATCTCCATGTGGACATCCCATCTAAAACAACTGTTTATCTCCATGAGGACATCCCATCTAAAAACAACTGTTTATCTCCATGTGGACATCCCATCTAAAACAACTGTTTATCTCCATGAGGACATCCCATCTAAAACACCTGTTTATCTCCATGAGGACATCCCATCTAAAAACAACTGTTTATCTCCATGAGGACATCCCATCTAAAACACCTGTTTATCTCCATGAGGACATCCCATCTTAAACAACTGTTTATCTCCATGAGGACATCCCATCTAAAACACCTGTTTATCTCCATGAGGACATCCCATCTAAAAACAACTGTTTATCTCCATGAGGACATCCCATCTAAAACACCTGTTTATCTCCATGAGGACATCCCATCTTAAACAACTGTTTATCTCCATGAGGACATCCCATCTAAAAACAACTGTTTATCTCCATGAGGACATCCCATCTAAAACAACTGTTTATCTCCATGAGGACATCCCATCTAAAACACCTGTTTATCTCCATGAGGACATCCCATCTAAAAACAACTGTTTATCTCCATGAGGACATCCCATCTAAAAACAACTGTTTATCTCCATGAGGACATCCCATCTAAAACAACTGTTTATCTCCATGAGGACATCCCATCTAAAAACAACTGTTTATCTCCATGAGGACATCCCATCTAAAACAACTGTTTATCTCCATGAGGACATCCCATCTAAAAACAACTGTTTATCTCCATGAGGACATCCCATCTAAAAACAACTGTTTATCTCCATGAGGACATCCCATCTAAAACAACTGTTTATCTCCATGAGGACATCCCATCTAAAACACCTGTTTATCTCCATGAGGACATCCCATCTAAAACACCTGTTTATCTCCATGTGGACATCCCATCTAAAAACAACTGTTTATCTCCATGTGGACATCCCATCTAAAACACCTGTTTATCTCCATGTGGACATCCCATCTAAAACACCTGTTTATCTCCATGAGGACATCCCATCTAAAAACACCTGTTTATCTCCATGAGGACATCCCATCTAAAACACCTGTTTATCTCCATGAGGACATCCCATCTAAAACACCTGTTTATCTCCATGAGGACATCCCATCTAAAACACCTGTTTATCTCCATGAGGACATCCCATCTAAAAACAACTGTTTATCTCCATGTGGACATCCCATCTAAAAACAACTGTTTATCTCCATGAGGACATCCCATCTAAAAACAACTGTTTATCTCCATGAGGACATCCCATCTAAAACACCTGTTTATCTCCATGAGGACATCCCATCTAAAACACCTGTTTATCTCCATGAGGACATCCCATCTAAAAACAACTGTTTATCTCCATGTGGACATCCCATCTAAAACAACTGTTTATCTCCATGTGGACATCCCATCTTAAAACAACTGTTTATCTCCATGTGGACATCCCATCTAAAACAACTGTTTATCTCCATGAGGACATCCCATCTAAAACACCTGTTTATCTCCATGAGGACATCCCATCTAAAAACAACTGTTTATCTCCATGAGGACATCCCATCTAAAACAACTGTTTATCTCCATGAGGACATCCCATCTAAAAACAACTGTTTATCTCCATGAGGACATCCCATCTAAAAACAACTGTTTATCTCCATGAGGACATCCCATCTAAAACACCTGTTTCAATTGGAGTGGCATTTCAGTGGTTTTGTAGATTTGAGTCATGAAGCAGACGCTCTTATCCAGAGCCATTTACAGTCAGGGCATTCAGCGGGCTTTTGATTTACGACGATGCATTCAATATGAAACTAGAATATATTACAATAGTACTGTATTGTCATCAGAGGATGGAAACTATGCCTGTCTCTGTGTCTATGTCTTTCTTTCTGTTTGTATCTCTGTGTCTCTCTCTGTCTCCGTTTCTCTCTTTGTCTCCGTCTCTCTGTCTGTCTCGAGTAACAAGCTCCCAAAGAACCCAAGCCGTCTTTGTTCCCCAGGGTACGATCAGCTGTAAGTAAAACTAGAATAGAACAAATGTTGTTGTCTTGACTTAAATAAAGAAGTCTTCGAGGAAGGAAAGAAACGTAAGGAAGTGAAAGAACACAAGTAGAAGCAGCATCACCACCATCTAGAGTTTCCAGCAGGATATTTAGACTTGAAGCGATGGAAACCTGGAACCATTCTTTAAAGCTTTGCCTTTTTTTTTCTTTTGTCCAGATAATTACTCTAGCTGGGACAAAAGTTGACTGACTTTATTCAACAGAAAGTGCTGATGGTGGTTTCTGGGGTGCTAATCAATTAATACCCACTGCAGAAACCTAGAGGAGACAGACAGTCCATCACACAGGATATTTATCAGTACACAAAAGACAGTAACACCACCACTGATGTGGCTGCTTTTGATGAGAGTGCTCAAAAGGGCTCCATTACTCCTTGGTCAAGACACAAGGTAGAGAAAACTGAGGTACTGGAGACTGAGGTACTGGAAACTGAGGTACTGGAAACTGAGGGACAAGACACAAGGTAGAGGAAACTGAGGTACTGGAGACTGAGGTACAGGAGACTGAGGAACTGGAGACTGAGGTACTGGAGACTGAGGTACTGGAGACTGAGGTACTGGAGACTGAGATACTGGCGACTGAGGTACAGGAGACTGAGGTACTGGAGAGTGAGGTACAGGACAAGGAGGTCCTGGAGACTGAGATACAGGACAAGGAGGTCCTGGAGACTGAGATACTGGAGACTGAGGTACTGGAGACTGAGGTACTGGAGACTGAGGTACTGGAAACTGAGATACTGGAGACTGAGGTACAGGAGACTGAGGTACAGGACAAGGAGGTCCTGGAGACTGAGGTACTGGAGACTGAGGTACTGGAGACTGAGGTACAGGAGACTGAGGTACAGGACAAGGAGGTCCTGGAGACTGAGGTACTGGAGACTGAGGTACTGGAGACTGAGGTACTGGAAACTGAGATACTGGAGACTGAGGTACAGGGGACTGAGGTACAGGACAAGGAGGTCCTGGAGACTGAGATACAGGACAAGGAGGTCCTGGAGACTGAGATACTGGAGACTGAGGTACTGGAGACTGGGATACTGGAGACTGAGGTACAGGAGACTGAGGTACATGACAAGGAGGTCCTGGAGACTGAGGTGCTGGAGACTGAGGTACTGGAGACTGAGGTACAGGAGACTGAGGTACAGGACAAGGAGGTCCTGGAGACTGAGGTACTGGAGACTGAGGTACTGGAGACTGAGGTACTGGAGACTGAGATACAGGACAAGCAGGTCCTGGAGACTGAGGTACTGGAGACTGAGATACTGGAGACTGAGGTACTGGAGACTGAGGTACTGGAGACTGAGATACTGGAGACTGAGGTACTGGAGACTGAGGTACAGGAAACTGAGGTACTGGAGACTGAGGTACTGGAGACTGAGGTACAGGGCCAGGCACAAAGCTATTTACTGTCTGTCTGTCTGTTTTATTGAGGATAAAGGTCCCTGTAATAACACAGTAACCAGATGGACATGTCAGCTGGACTACTCCAATCAAATGTATTCACTCCAAATAGAGTAGTGGTGAGAACATACAGATCTGTCGGTCTAAATGTATTCAACATTTTGCAGGATGAATTCTCTTGAGATTTACCCTCTTGTTTTCAAGAGTGTCCAAATGAAAACAACTAAACAAACCAACAATACATAGTAACAAGAATAATATGGCAACTACTGTCTAATAATAATAATAATAATAATAGTACAATAATAATAATATGGAAACTACTGTCTAATAATAATAACAATAATAATAATAATATGGAAACTACTGTCTATAATAATAATAATAATAATAACAATAATAATAATAATAATATGGAAACTACTGTCTATAATAATAATAACAATAATAATAATAATATGGAAACTACTGTCTAATAATAATAACAATAATAATAATAATATGGAAACTACTGTCTATAATAATAATAAGAAGAATAACAATAAGAATAATAATATGGAAACTACTGTCTAATAATAATAACAATAATAATAATAATATGGAAACTACTGTCTATAATAACAATAATAATAATAATATGGAAACTACTGTCTATAATAATAATAATAATAACAATAATAATAATAATATGGAAACTACTGTCTAATAATAATAACAATAATAATAATAATATGGAAACTACTGTCTAATAATAATAACAATAATAATAATAATAATATGGAAACTACTGTCTATAATAACAATAATAATAATAATAATATGGAAACTACTGTCTATAATAATAATAATAATAACAATAATAATAATAATATGGAAACTACTGTCTAATAATAATAACAATTAAATAATAATAATAATAATAATATGGCAACTACTGTCTATAATAACAATAATAATAATAATATGGAAACTACTGTCTATAATAATAATAATAATAATAATAACAATAATAATAATAATATGGAAACTACTGTCTAATAATAATAACAATTAAATAATAATAATAATAATAATATGTCAACTACTGTCTATAATAACAATAATAATAATAATATGGAAACTACTGTCTATAATAATAATAATAATAATAACAATAATAATAATAATATGGAAACTACTGTCTAATAATAATAACAATTAAATAATAATAATAATAATAATATGGCAACTACTGTCTATAATAACAATAATAATAATAATATGGAAACTACTGTCTATAATAATAATAATAATAATAACAATAAGAATAATAATATGGAAACTACTGTCTAATAATAATAACAATAATAATAATAATATGGAAACTACTGTCTATAATAACAATAATAATAATAATATGGAAACTACTGTCTATAATAATAATAATAATAACAATAATAATAATAATATGGAAACTACTGTCTAATAATAATAACAATAATAATAATAATATGGAAACTACTGTCTATAATAACAATAATAATAATAACAATAATAATAATAATAATAATAATAATATGGCAACTACTGTGCTAGTTGGGCCTTTATATGTGAAAGATATTCCTCCAAACTCGATGCACCCTTGGAATTGCTGCTGTTGTTGAAAGGAGTAGTGTGAGACTTGTAAAGTTAGGTGTTCCTTAATATATTCCACTTCTAAATAATCCTACTTCTGATTGCTGCAAAGACGATCTGCTTCTGGCAAATCTTTAGCTGCTTTTGTAAAATCTGTGTCAGCGAAAACACCCATGTCAGCGTTTCTCTGAGGCCTCAGTGACCAACCCGTGTCGTTTCCTTTCGCAGCTCGTGATCAACGACGGCAGGGGACACTGCAGGGGCCACGACCCCAGGCCTCAAGGCCACACCGCAAGGAAGGAGAGGAACAGAGAAGCTGGGCCCCAAAATGCACTTTCAGGCTGGAGCAGAGCGGGGTGCATCGGGGGACCACAGCACAGCGGGGTGCAGCGGGGGACCACAGCACAGTGGAGGTAAAGACAAAACTGGAGGAAAGTTTAATCTGACGTTTCATATATATAGTCGTGTAATACCAGACTGGACTTCCGGGACAGAGAGAGAGACAGGAAGTCTTCCTAGAGAATAGAGGAGGTTTAGGGAGGACACATGGTTTAGGAAGAGAGTTTTAGGGCGTATTGGTGTGGTATTGAATGAAATGTCAAGTTGACAGTTTCATGACTGACTAGACGGAGTTCAAAACCATTGGCAGATGGTTTCTATGGTTTCACAGTAACAAACTACTGGATTTAAAATCAGACAAAACCATTGGCAGATGGTTTCTATGGTTTCACAGTAACAAACTACTGGATTTAAAATCAGACAAACCCATTGTACTGAGCTCATTTTTATAAACAGGTTTGCTATACATATGTTACAGCAAACGAGTTGGCTATCCACATTATTCAAGTGACTTAAAGCAAACCTATAGAGAAATCAACAGAGGAATAAGAAGTGTTTATACACAAACACAAATGATGTGCTCGGGAAAAACCTACAAGTATGTACCTCTGATCATTCAAACGCTTTAACTGGCCTGGTAAGAGTCAATGTAGTGATTCTTAATGCAGGCGGTGCAGCTGCAGTCGGCAGATCCAGCAAAGTGACTGTGATTATAGGGTCAATGCTACTGACTGTCAGATAGTAGTTATTCAGCAGCCAAATCAATACGATTTACTTCATCACAGGCTTCCTGTAGGAAGATGAGCATTGCTGCAGTGAATCAATGATACTAAACAATGACTTGATCTAACCAGGGACATTCTGGACTCACCATGTGGATCTAACCAGGGACATTCTGGACTCATCATGTGGGTCTAACCAGGGACATACTGGACTCATCATGTGGATCTAACCAGGGACATTCTGGACTCATCATGTGGATCTAACCAGGGACATTCTGGACTCATCATGTGGATCTAACCAGGGACATTCTGGACTCATCATGTGGATCTAACCAGGGACATTCTGGACTCATCATGTGGGTCTAACCAGGGACATGCTGGACTCATCATGTGGGTCTAACCAGGGACATTCTGGACTCATCATGTGGGTCTAACTAGGGACACGCTGGACTCATCATGTGGGTCTAACCAGGGACATTCTGGACTCATCATGTGGGTCTAACCAGGGACATTCTGGACTCATCATGTGGGTCTAACTAGGGACATTCTGGACTCATCATGTGGGTCTATCCAGGGACATTCTGGACTCATCATGTGGGTCTAACCAGGGACATTCTGGACTCATCATGTGGGTCTAACTAGGGACATTCTGGACTCATCATGTGGGTCTATCCAGGGACACGCTGGACTCATCATGTGATGTTACTATCACCGAAGACTCTACACTAAATATAGGGGGAGTGAGGGAGTGTACGTACTGTGTGTGTGTGACAGAGAGAGAGAGAGAAAAGGTCATTAAGTTCTCAGAATTTATTTGACTATGTCTCTTCCTGCCACACCCTGTGTACCTCTTCCTGCCACATCCTGTGTACCTCTTCCTGCCACATCCTGTGTACCTCTTCCTGCCACATCCTGTGTACCTCTTACATTTTAAGTTGTACACTCCACCGAGCTGGGCTTTACGGAAGAGTGGCCAGAAAAAAAGACATTGCCTAAAGAAAAAAATAAGCAAACACGTTTGGTGTTCGCTAAAAGGCATGTGGGAGACTCACCAAACATATGGAAGAAGGTACTCTGATCAGATGAGACTAAAATTTAGCTTTTTGGCCATCAAGGAAAACGCTATGTCTGGCACAAACCCAACACCGCTCCTCACCCCGAGAATACCATCCCCACGGTGAAGCATGGTGGTGGCAGCATCATGCTGTGGGGATGTTTTTCATCGGCAGGGACTGAGAAACTGGTCAGAATTGAAGGAATAATGGATGGCGCTAAATACAGGGAAATTCTTGAGGAAAACCTGTTTCAGTCTTCCAGAGATTTGAGACTGGGGCGGAGGTTCACCTTCCAGCAGGACAATGACCCTAAGCATACTGCCAAAGCAACACTCGAGTGGTTTAAGGGGAAACATTTAAATGTCTTGGAATGGCCTAGTCAAAGCCCAGACCGCAATCCAATTGAGAATCTGTGGTTTGACTTAAAGATTGCTGTACACCAGCAGGAACCCATCCTACTTGAAGGAGCTGGAGCAGTTTTGCCTTGAAGAATCGGCAAAAATTCCAGTGGCTAGATGTGCCAAGACATATCCCAAGAGACTTGCAGCTGTAATTGCTGCTAATGGTGGCTCTACATGTTATTGACTTTGAGGTTGTGAATAGTTATGCACGCTCAAGTTTTCTGTTTTTTTTTTGTCTTATTTCTTGTTTGTTTCACAATAAAACATATTTTGCAAAGTGGTAGGCATGTTGTGTAAATCAAATGATACAAACCCCCTAAAAATATATTTTAATTCCAGGTTGTAAGGCAACAAAATAGGAAAAATGCCAAGGGGGTTGAATACTTTCACAAGGTACTGTACACATATAACACACACCACACACACACACACACACACACACACACACACACACACACACACACACTCAGGATGAAGTGTCATCCCAACCCTTGGGAACCTCGGCTCATGTCCTGGGGGGGTAGTATAGATGAAAAAGACTGTGTGTGTGTGTGTGTGTGTGTGTGTGTGTGTGTGTGTGTGTGTGTGTGTGTGTGTGTGTGTGTGTGTGTGTGTGTGTGTGTGTGTGTGTGTGTGTGTGTGTTGTAGAGGTGGGTCTCCAGTAGACTCCCCCAAGGCCCCTGTCTTTATCCTGCTGTCTGTCTGGTTAATCTGATTAATGACAGAATGGACAGAGTTGACTATAGCAGCTACACGCTACTTAGGACTGACACACAGACAGTACTGTGGGACCCGGATGTAGAGAGTCTGTCTGTGTATGTGTGTGTGTGTGTCTGTGAGTGTGTGGGTTGGTTCTTCTATCCTTGTGGGGACCTAAAATACCCCAAATTTCCCGCAAGGATAGTAAAAAAAGGAAAATTCTCTCTCGTGGGAACATTTCCCACATCCCCATGAGGACAAAGGCTATTTTACGCTTAATGGTGAGGTTTAGGGTTAGGATTAGAATTAGGGTTCGGGTAAGGGGTTAGGTTTAGGGTTTGGGTTAAGTTTAAGATGAAGGTAAGTGTTAGGGTAAGGGGTTAGGAAAAATAGGAATTTGAATGGAAATTAATTTTAGGTCCCCATGAGGATAAAAGAACAAAACATGTGTGTGTATGAACTTTTAACATTTGATTTTCACTGTGCAGTTACTTTAACACAGTGGAATGCTGCTGTCATTGTTTAGAGGGAAAGAACTCAGTCTGGAAAATAAAAAAATGGAAATTGGAAGTGTTATTTGTTAGACTGTAACCTACAGTTGAAGACGGAAGTTTACTAACACCTTAGCAAAATACATTTAAACTCCGTTTTTCACAATTCCTGACATTTAATCCAAGTAAAAATTCCCTGTTTTAGGTAAGTTAGGATCACCACTTCATTTTAAGAATGTGACATGTCAGAATAATAGTAGAGAGAATGATTTATTTCAGCTTTTATTTCTTTCATCACACACATCATCACACACATCACCTAACCCTAACTTGGCCCACAAAACATTCACATCCTTTAGCAGGCACTTATCCAGAGCCATTTACAGGACCAATTAGGATTAAGTGCCTTGCTCAAGGGCACATCGACTGATTTTTCACCTACTGTAGTAGGCAAGGGGATACAAATCAGCGACCTTTCAGTTACTGGCCCAACGCTCGTACTGCTAAGCTACCTGCCGCCCTCATCATAAAGACAGCCCAACCAAAAAGAACAAAAACATACCGACAAGCAAGTCCTGTACTCCTAAAATAGAGCTGTCTTTGTGTCCAATAACTGTGGCTGCATTCCAAACACTTAACAGACAGCCCTCAAATTAAGTGGACACTTCTGATGACGTATCATGACGTTTGACGAGTATACACTTGCAGGGCGAGGGGCGAGGGAGGAAGGAATGATTTCGACACTCGTTCATTCTGCGATGATTGTGTTTTCAGCCACCGGTAGCTTGTGGGTGCTTTATATGAGCTACAGTCAATTATGAGTTGCATGTCTACTTATATTAGATATATAATTATTAATATACACCTACTGTATGATAGCTAGTAAATTAATTAGCTAACTAAGGTTAGCCTGCCTAGCTGGAACTTCTGAAGAAGGAACATTTTACATTCTACAATTTCCAAACAAAAACATAAATACTTTTAATGAGACGTGTTTGTGCATTAATAGAACAATTTCTAACTTATTTACATTCGTTTTTTACTAACACTTGTATGTTGACTCCATATTGATGTTGAGGTTTTAAGTTTTGGCTGACTTTTCTTAGCGGATGTACAATCATCGCTAATTGAATTATGGGGCGTTTCAGGTTCCGAAGTGAACATAAGTGTACAGCCTCAAACTCCATTAAAAGCAAGGGCTGAGGGGCTTACATCGCTAACTTACATCGCTAACTTACATCGCTAACTTACATCGCTAACTTACATCGCTAACTTACATCGCTAACTTACATCGCTAACTTACATCGCTAACTTACATCGCAAACTTCCCTTACTTGGCCAATCATTTGGACCTATTACAAATATGGGCGCGGGGATTCCCCCAAGGGCATAGGGCTGAGGGGAGGGGGGGTTGTGTTGGAGGGGGGGGGGGGGGGTGTTGGAAGGGAGGGGGGGTTGAGGGGTTGGTTAGCGTGCCACTGTGGTATGGAACAACCCCCTGTCCCCTCCCTCTCCTGGTAGAGAAGTAGAGCTGCAGGAAACAGCACCAGACCCCAAATACTATCCCGGCTCTGGGGACTTCAAAACACTCAGACACATTCTCCTGTTGTTACAGCTGTCAAACATCTGCAACAGTTTTCACAAGACAGACGGACGGACGGATGGACAGACGGATGGACAGACAGACGGACGGACAGACGGACGGACGGAAAGAGATACACACACAAATGTTTCTGTCTCACAAAGGACTTTGAGAAAATGAGCTCGGAGCAACTACAGGCAAACGTTTCACAAAAATAAATGTTTACAATTGAAGTTCAGACACCGCATCATCATCTGATCAGAACCAGGAACAGGAAGTCTGATCTTCTGTCTGTTGAGTCATCATATTCTGATCTCCTGTCTGTTGAGTCATCATATTCTGATCTCTTCCCTGTCTGTTGAGTCATCATATGCTGATCTCCTGTCTGCTGAGTCATCATATTCTGATCTCTTCCCTGTCTGTTGAGTCATCATTTTCTGATCTCCTGTCTGTTGAGTCATCATATTCTGATCTCCTGTCTGTTGAGTCATCATATTCTGATCTCCTGTCTGTTGAGTCATCATAGTCTGATCTCCTGTCTGTTGAGTCATCATATTCTGATCTCCTGTCTGTTGAGTCATCATATTCTGATCTCCTGTCTGTTGAGTCATCATATTCTGATCTCCTGTCTGTTGAGTCATCATAGTCTGATCTCTTCCCTGTCTGTTGAGTCATCATATTCTGATCTCCTGTCTGTTGAGTCATCATTTTCTGAACTCCTGTCTGTTGAGTCATCATATTCTGATCTCCTGTCTGTTGAGTCATCATATTCTGATCTCCTGTCTGTTGAGTCATCCTATTCTGATCTCCTGTCTGTTGAGTCATCATAGTCTGATCTCTTCCCTGTCTGTTGAGTCATCATATTCTGATCTCTTCCCTGTCTGTTGAGTCATCATATTCTGATCTCCTGTCTGTTGAGTAACGGATGTTCAAACCGTTTTAACAACCACTATAGATTCACAAGAATCACTATGCTTCAAGAAAGGTATAGTTATATTGATATATATATATATATTATGATATATTAAGAACTCACCTCTCTTCTGCATAAAACTGAAGAGGTCATCGAGAAAGTCTTTCCTCTTGACATCCTCATCCAACTCGTACAACTGAAGAAAAACAAGATGATTCACTTGAATAATAATCTCGTTAAAACTGGTTAAAACTGGTTGAAATGTGTGAAAACTGGTTAAAACTGGTTTAAATGTGTTAAAACTGGTTTAAAAGTGTTAAAACTGGTTAAAACTGGTTTAAATGTGTTAAAAACTGGTTAAAACTGGTTGAAATGTGTTAAAAACGGGTTAAAACTGGTTGAAATGTGTGAAAACTGGTTAAAACTGGTTTAAATGTGTTAAAATTGGTTAAAAATGGTTTAAATGTGTTAAAAACTGGTTAAAACTGGTTGAAATGTGTGAAAACTGGTTAAAATGTCTCGAAACTGGTTAAAACTGGCCTATTGGCAAACATGTCCTATACAATATGGTTTTATTTGACTGTATTGGAGTCCTTTCAAACTGAAATATGTGTAATAAAACTTACTATCGATGAATACCTGAATACCTTCAGAATACAAAACCTCATAGTACCGTAATTCCACACCAAACACATTTAATGGAAGGTAGACAAGGTGAAAAACACAACAATGAATGTAGATTGTCAGCACTGTAACATGTTTCAAACTTCTTTTACTTCTATCAGGTTCATATAAACCTGTAAAAACAATATAATGTCTAGTTTGTAGAGAAACAGAGCAGATGTGGCTTAGTTCAAGACGATCTGTGAGTAACCGTGAATGTTCTAAAAGATATCGAAACAGAATGTCTTGTTTCTCCTCTGTGAAGGAACAATATCAGGAAACAGAGTGACTGGATACTAACAGACGCCGTGTCTCCTCTGTGAAGGAACAATATCAGGAAACAGAGTGGCTGGATACCAACAGATGACGTGTCTCCTCTGTGAAGGAACAATATCAGGAAACAGAGTGGCTGGATACTAACAGACGCCGTGCCTCCTCTGTGAAGGAGCAATATCAGGAAACAGAGTGGCTGGATACTAACAGACGCCGTGGAGAGATGGAGAGGAGAGGAGAGGAGAGGAGAGGAGAGGAGAGGATTGAGGAGAGAGGATTGTTTATTTCACTTTTGTATATTATCTACCTCACTTGCTTTGGCAATGTTAACACATGTTTCCCATGCCAATAAAGCCCCTTGAATTGAATTGAGAGGAGAGGAGAGGAGAGGAGAGGAGAGGAGAGGAGAGGAGAGGAGAGGAGAGGAGAGGAGAGGAGAGGAGAGGAGAGGAGAGGAGAGGAGAGGAGAGGACTGAGATCAATGGGAACTTTAGGCGCTCTGAGTTCAGAGCTCAACCTGCTTCTAGCAGTCGTATTAGGTACCAGCAGGTCACCAGAGGGGAAAGAGGTGTCATTCTTTCCTCACACTCTCTGGGCGACAGGTAGCCTAGAGGTTAGAGCATTGGGCCAATAACCAAAAGATCATTAGTTTAAATCTCTGAGCTGACAAGGTGAAAAATATGTCAATGTGCCCTTGAGCAAGACACGTAATCCTAATGGCTGGCCGTGACCCCACTGTCAGGGGGAGTTATATTCTCTCTGCTCTCTCTCTCTCTCTGCTCTCTATCTCTCTCTGCTCTCTATCTCTCTGCTCTCTCTCTCTCTCTCTCTCTCTCTGCTCTCTCTCTCTCTCTCTCTCTCTATCTCTCTCTACTCTCTCTCTCTCTATCTCTCTCTGCTCTCTATCTCTCTGCTCTCTCTCTCTCTCTGCTCTCTATCTCTCTCTGCTCTCTCTGCTCTCTATCTCTCTCTGCTCTCTATCTCTCTCTGCTCTCTCTCTCTCTCTGCTCTCTCTCTCTCTCTGCTCTTTCTCTCCCTCTCTCTGCTCTCTCTCTGCCCTCTCTCTGCTCTGCTCTCTCTCTCTATCTCTGCTCTATATCTCTCTGCTCTCTATCTCTCTCTGCTCTCTCTCTCTCTCTGCTCTCTCTCTCTGCTCTCTCTCTGCTCTCTCTCTCTGCTCTCTCTCTCTGCTCTCTCTCTCTCTCTCTCTGCTCTCTCTGCTCTCTCTCTCTCTCTGCTCTCTCTCTCTGCTCTCTCTCTCTGCTCTCTCTCTCTGCTCTCTCTCTCTCTCTCTCTCTCTCTCTCTGCTCTCTCCCTCTCTCTGCTCTCTCTCTCTGCTCTCTCTCTGCTCTCTCTCTCTCTGCTCTCTCTCTCTCTGCTCTCTCTCTCCTCTCTCTGCTCTTTCTCCTCTCTCTCTGCTCTCTCTCTGATCACTCTCTCTCTCTGCTCTCTCTCTTTCTCTGCTCTCTCTCTCTGCTTTCTCTGCTCTCTCTCTCTGCTCTCCCTCCACTCTCTCTCCTCTCTCTGAGTTTACAGTATGTAAACTATATCTCCTGACACTACCGATGCCCTTACTTTTGAAGCCACACTGTGATTTTTAACAGCTCCCTCGGCGACGCATTGCCTCACATACATACACACAGACAAAACGCACACAGACACACACACACACATGGGAGCAACGCGAACACACACACAAACATACACACCCTACACACACACACACACACACAGAGCTCAACGCACAGACACTCACACGCTGAGACATGCACACAAGCACACACACACCAACACACACACCAACACACACACACCAACACACACACCAACACACGCTTGGCGCTGAGGGTTGTGCTGACATGTAAAATACTATGAAGAGATGGTCTGTGTCTCCCTCCTGATGGAGCCTCCAATTAATTATGAAAATATAAAAAATGGCCCTATTCATTTTTATTTTTTATTTTTTATTAAACCTTTATTTAACTAGGCAAGTCAGTTAAGAACAAATTCTCATTTACAATGACGGCCTACCCCGGCCAAACACGGATTACTAGCCTATTAAAAATCAAATACAAATTCACTAATTGTAGGCTAACTGTAAGCCGCCCTGCACAACCAATGAACCAACAGCATGGCCTGGATGGACTCTCATGGGAGATCCATCCAGCATGCATTATAATACCAGACAGGCTAAACAACTTTTTTGCCCGCTTTGAGGACAATACAGTGCCACTGACACGGCCCCCTACCAAAACCTGCGGGCTCTCCTTCACTGCAGCCGAGGTGAGTAAAACATTTAAACGTGTTAACCCTCGCAAGGCTGCAGGCCCAGACGGCATTCCCAGCCGCGTCCTCAGAGCATGCGCAGACCAGCTGGCTGGTGTGTTTACGGACATATTCAATCAATCCTTATCCCAGTCTGCTGTTCCCACATGCTTCAAGAGGGCCACCATTGTTCCTGTTCCCAAGAAAGCTAAGGTAACTGAGCTAAACGACTACCGCCCCGTAGCACTCACTTCCGTCATCATGAAGTGCTTTGAGAGACTAGTCAAGGACCATATCACCTCCACCCTACCGGACACCCTAGACCCACTCCAATTTGCTTACCGACCCAATAGGTCCACAGACGACGCAATCGCAACCACACTGCACACTGCCCTAACCCATCTGGACAAGAGGAATACCCATGTGAGAATGCTGTTCATCGATTACAGCTCAGCATTTAACACCATAGTACCCTCCAAACTCGTCATCAAGCTCGAGACCCTGGGTCTCGACCCCGCCCTGTGCAACTGGGTCCTGGACTTCCTGACGGGCCGCCCCCAGGTGGTGAGGGTAGGTAACAACATCTCCACCCCGCTGATCCTCAACACTGGGGCCCCACAAGGGTGCGTTCTGAGCCCTCTCCTGTACTCCCTGTTCACCCACGACTGCGTGGCCATGCACGCCTCCAACTCAATCATCAAGTTTGCGGATGACACTACAGTGGTAGGCTTGATTACCAACAACGACGAGACGGCCTACAGGGAGGAGGTGAGGGCCCTCGGAGTGTGGTGTCAGGAAAATAACCTCACACTCAACGTCAACAAAACAAAGGAGATGATTGTGGACTTCAGGAAACAGCAGAGGGAGCACCCCCCTATCCACATCGACGGGTCAGTAGTGGAGAAGGTGGAAAGTTTTAAGTTCCTCGGTGTACACATCACGGACAAACTGAATTGGTCCACCCACACAGACAGCGTTGTGAAGAAGGCGCAGCAGCGCCTCTTCAACCTCAGGAGGCTGAAGAAATTCGGCTTGTCACATAAAGCACTCACAAACTTCTACAGATGCACAATCGAGAGCATCCTGTCGGGCTGTATCACCGCCTGGTACGGCAACTGCTCCGCCCACAACCGTAAGGCTCTCCAGAGGGTAGTGAGGTCTGCAGAACGCATCACCAGGGGCAAACTACCTGCCCTCCAGGACACCTACACCACCCGATGTCACAGGAAGGCCATAAAGATCATCAAGGACAACAACCACCCAAGCCACTGCCTGTTCACCCCGCTATCATCCAGAAGGCTAGGTCAGTACAGGTGCATCAAAGCAGGGACCGAGAGACTGAAAAACAGCTTCTATCTCAAGGCCATCAGACTGTTAAACAGCCACCACTAACATTTAGCGGCCGCTGCCAACATACTGACTCAACTCCAGCCACTTTAAAAATGAGAATTGATGGAAATTATGTAAAAATGTACCACTAGCCACTTTAAACAATGCCACTTAATATAATGTTTACATACCCTACATTACCCATCTCATATGTATATATACTGTACTCTATATCATCTACTGCATCTTGCCATCTTTATGTAATACATGTACCACTAGCCACTTTAAACTATGCCACTTTATGTTTACATACCCTACAGTACTCATCTCATTTGTATATACCGTACTCTATACCATCTACTGCATCTGCCATGCCGTTCTGTACCACCACTCATTCATATATCTTTATGTACATATTCTTTATCCCTTTACACTTGTGTGTGTGTGTAAGGTAGTAGTTGTGGAATTGTTAGGTTAGATTACTGTTGGTTATTACTGCATTGTCGGAACTAGAAGCACAAGCATTTCGCTACACTCGCATTAACATCTGCTAACCATGTGTATGTGACTAATAAAATTTGATTTGATTTGATTTGATTTGATACAGTCCACACTCAAAGGCAATTCATGTGTTTAATGTTGGGAGGCTAACTAGACTAATTATATACCAAAGACATCTTAAACCAGTCTTGGTTTTATGTTTTTCTGCCGTGCGTAATATACGATAGGCTATGTATTGTATAACGGCACAAGCATAAACTGTAATATGCGTATGGTAGGCTATGTATTGTGGCATCGTGGCATCGAAGACTTTCAACGTAGCGTCGTGGCATCGAAGACTTTCATCGAAAGAACAAAAAAAAAGGTAAATATATCCATGACCATGTCTCTCTCTCTGGTAAATATATCCATGACCATGTCTCTCTCTCTGGTAAATATATCCATGACCATGTCTCTCTCTCTGGTAAATATATCCATGACCATGTCTCTTTCTCTCTGGTAAATATATCCATGACCATGTCTCTCTCTCTGGTAAATATATCCATGACCATGTCTCTTTCTCTCTGGTAAATATATCCATGACCATGTCTCTCTCTCTGGTAAATATATCCATGACCATGTCTCTCTCTCTGGTAAATATATCCATGACCATGTCTCTCTGGTAAATATATCCATGACCATGTCTCTCTCTCTGGTAAATATATCCATGACCATGTCTCTCTCTCTGGTAAATATATCCATGACCATGTCTCTCTCTCTGGTAAATATATCCATGACCATGTCTCTCTCTCTGGTAAATATATCCATGACCATGTCTCTCTCTCTGGTAAATATATCCATGACCATGTCTCTCTCTCTGGTAAATATATCCATGACCATGTCTCTCTCTGGTAAATATATCCATGACCATGTCTCTCTCTCTGGTAAATATATCCATGACCATGTCTCTCTATCTGGTAAATATATCCATGACCATGTCTCTCTCTGGTAAATATATCCATGACCATGTTTCTCTCTGGTAAATATATACATGACCATGTCTCTCTCTGGTAAATATATCCATGACCATGTCTCTCTCTGGTAAATATATCCATGACCATGTCTCTCTCTCTGGTAAATATATCCATGACCATGTCTCTCTCTCTCTGGTAAATATATCCATGACCATGTCTCTCTCTCTGGTAAATATATCCATGACCATGTCTCTCTCTCTGGTAAATATATCCATGACCATGTCTCTCTCTGGTAAATATATCCATGACCATGTCTCTCTCTCTGGTAAATATATCCATGACCATGTCTCTCTCTCTGGTAAATATATCCATGACCATGTCTCTCTCTCTGGTAAATATATCCATGACCACGTCTCTCTCTGGTAAATATATCCATGACCATGTCTCTCTCTCTGGTAAATATATCCATGACCATGTCTCTCTCTGGTAAATATATCCATGACCATGTCTCTCTCTGGTAAATATATCCATGACCATGTCTCTCTCTGGTAAATATATCCATGACCATGTCTCTCTCTCTGGTAAATATATCCATGACCATGTCTCTCTCTGGTAAATATATCCATGACCATGTCTCTCTCTGGTAAATA
This sequence comes from Salvelinus alpinus, assembly GCF_045679555.1. Classification (NCBI taxonomy): domain Eukaryota; kingdom Metazoa; phylum Chordata; class Actinopteri; order Salmoniformes; family Salmonidae; genus Salvelinus; species Salvelinus alpinus. The sequence continues at coordinate 98,052,601 of NC_092090.1, forward strand.
TATCCATGACCATGTCTCTCTCTCTGGTAAATATATCCATGCCCATGTCTCTCTCTCTGGTAAATATATCCATGCCCATGTCTCTCTCTCTGGTAAATATATCCATGACCATGTCTCTCTCTGGTAAATATATCCATGACCATGTCTCTCTCTGGTAAATATATCCATGACCATGTCTCTCTCTGGTAAATATATCCATGACCATGTCTCTCTCTCTGGTAAATATATCCATGCCCATGTCTCTCTCTCTGGTAAATATATCCATGCCCATGTCTCTCTCTCTGGTAAATATATGCATGACCATGTCTCTCTCTCTCTGGTAAATATATCCATGACCATGTCTCTCTCTGGTAAATATATCCATGACCATGTCTCTCTCTGGTAAATATATCCATGACCATGTCTCTCTCTGGTAAATATATCCATGACCATGTCTCTCTCTCTGGTAAATATATCCATGACCATGTCTCTCTCTGGTAAATATATCCATGACCATGTCTCTCTCTGGTAAATATATCCATGACCATGTCTCTCTCTCTGGTAAATATATCCATGACCATGTCTCTCTCTCTGGTAAATATATCCATGACCATGTCTCTTTCTCTCTGGTAAATATATCCATGACCATGTCTCTCTCTCTGGTAAATATATCCATGACCATGTCTCTCTCTCTGGTAAATATATCCATGACCATGTCTCTCTCTGGTAAATATATCCATGACCATGTCTCTCTCTGGTAAATATATCCATGACCATGTCTCTCTCTCTCTGGTAAATATATCCATGACCATGTCTCTCTCTGGTAAATATATACATGACCATGTCTCTCTCTCTGGTAAATATATCCATGACCATGTCTCTCTCTGGTAAATATATCCATGACCATGTCTCTCTCTCTGGTAAATATATCCATGACCATGTCTCTCTCTGGTAAATATATACATGACCATGTCTCTCTCTCTGGTAAATATATCCATGACCATGTCTCTCTCTGGTAAATATATCCATGACCATGTCTCTCTCTCTGGTAAATATATCCATGACCATGTCTCTCTCTGGTAAATATATACATGACCATGTCTCTCTCTCTGGTAAATATATCCATGACCATGTCTCTCTCTGGTAAATATATCCATGACCATGTCTCTCTCTCTGGTAAATATATCCATGACCATGTCTCTCGCTCTGGTAAATATATCCATGACCATGTCTCTCTCTGGTAAATATATCCATGACCATGTCTCTCTCTCTGGTAAATATATCCATGACCATGTCTCTCTCTGGTAAATATATCCATGACCATGTCTCTCTCTCTGGTAAATATATCCATGACCATGTCTCTCTCTCTGGTAAATATATCCATGACCATGTCTCTCTCTGGTAAATATATCCATGACCATGTCTCTCTCTCTGGTAAATATATCCATGACCATGTCTCTCTCTGGTAAATATATCCATGACCATGTCTCTCTCTGGTAAATATATCCATGACCATGTCTCTCTCTGGTAAATATATCCATGACCATGTCTCTCTCTGGTAAATATATCCATGACCATGTCTCTCTCTCTGGTAAATATATCCATGACCATGTCTCTCTCTGGTAAATATATCCATGACCATGTCTCTCTCTGGTAAATATATCCATGACCATGTCTCTCTCTCTGGTAAATATATCCATGACCATGTCTCTCTCTCTGGTAAATATATCCATGACCATGTCTCTTTCTCTCTGGTAAATATATCCATGACCATGTCTCTCTCTCTGGTAAATATATCCATGACCATGTCTCTCTCTCTGGTAAATATATCCATGACCATGTCTCTCTCTGGTAAATATATCCATGACCATGTCTCTCTCTGGTAAATATATCCATGACCATGTCTCTCTCTCTCTGGTAAATATATCCATGACCATGTCTCTCTCTGGTAAATATATACATGACCATGTCTCTCTCTCTGGTAAATATATCCATGACCATGTCTCTCTCTGGTAAATATATCCATGACCATGTCTCTCTCTCTGGTAAATATATCCATGACCATGTCTCTCTCTGGTAAATATATCCATGACCATGTCTCTCTCTGGTAAATATATCCATGACCATGTCTCTCTCTCTGGTAAATATATCCATGACCATGTCTCTCTCTGGTAAATATATACATGACCATGTCTCTCTCTCTGGTAAATATATCCATGACCATGTCTCTCTCTGGTAAATATATCCATGACCATGTCTCTCTCTCTGGTAAATATATCCATGACCATGTCTCTCGCTCTGGTAAATATATCCATGACCATGTCTCTCTCTGGTAAATATATCCATGACCATGTCTCTCTCTCTGGTAAATATATCCATGACCATGTCTCTCTCTGGTAAATATATCCATGACCATGTCTCTCTCTCTGGTAAATATATCCATGACCATGTCTCTCTCTCTGGTAAATATATCCATGACCATGTCTCTCTCTGGTAAATATATCCATGACCATGTCTCTCTCTCTGGTAAATATATCCATGACCATGTCTCTCTCTCTGGTAAATATATCCATGCCCATGTCTCTCTCTCTGGTAAATATATCCATGACCATGTCTCTCTCTGGTAAATATATCCATGACCATGTCTCTCTCTGGTAAATATATCCATGACCATGTCTCTCTCTGGTAAATATATCCATGACCATGTCTCTCTCTCTGGTAAATATATCCATGACCATGTCTCTCTCTCTGGTAAATATATCCATGACCATGTCTCTCTCTGGTAAATATATCCATGACCATGTCTCTCTCTCTGGTAAATATATCCATGACCATGGCTCTCTCTCTGGTAAATATATACATGACCATGTCTCTCTCTCTGGTAAATATATCCATGACCATCTCTCTCTCTCTGGTAAATATATCCATGACCATGTCTCTCTCTCTGGTAAATATATCCATGACCATGTCTCTCTCTCTCTGGTAAATATATCCATGACCATGTCTCTCTCTCTGGTAAATATATCCATGACCATGTCTCTCTCTGGTAAATATATCCATGACCATGTCTCTCTCTGGTAAATATATCCATGACCATGTCTCTCTCTCTCTGGTAAATATATCCATGACCATGTCTCTCTCTGGTAAATATATACATGACCATGTCTCTCTCTCTGGTAAATATATCCATGACCATGTCTCTCTCTGGTAAATATATCCATGACCATGTCTCTCTCTCTGGTAAATATATCCATGACCATGTCTCTCTCTGGTAAATATATACATGACCATGTCTCTCTCTCTGGTAAATATATCCATGACCATGTCTCTCTCTGGTAAATATATCCATGACCATGTCTCTCTCTCTGGTAAATATATCCATGACCATGTCTCTCTCTGGTAAATATATACATGACCATGTCTCTCACTCTGGTAAATATATCCATGACCATGTCTCTCTCTGGTAAATATATCCATGACCATGTCTCTCTCTCTGGTAAATATATCCATGACCATGTCTCTCGCTCTGGTAAATATATCCATGACCATGTCTCTCTCTGGTAAATATATCCATGACCATGTCTCTCTCTCTGGTAAATATATCCATGACCATGTCTCTCTCTGGTAAATATATCCATGACCATGTCTCTCTCTCTGGTAAATATATCCATGACCATGTCTCTCTCTCTGGTAAATATATCCATGACCATGTCTCTCTCTGGTAAATATATCCATGACCATGTCTCTCTCTCTGGTAAATATATCCATGACCATGTCTCTCTCTCTGGTAAATATATCCATGCCCATGTCTCTCTCTCTGGTAAATATATCCATGACCATGTCTCTCTCTGGTAAATATATCCATGACCATGTCTCTCTCTGGTAAATATATCCATGACCATGTCTCTCTCTGGTAAATATATCCATGACCATGTCTCTCTCTCTGGTAAATATATCCATGACCATGTCTCTCTCTCTGGTAAATATATCCATGACCATGTCTCTCTCTGGTAAATATATCCATGACCATGTCTCTCTCTCTGGTAAATATATCCATGACCATGGCTCTCTCTCTGGTAAATATATACATGACCATGTCTCTCTCTCTGGTAAATATATCCATGACCATCTCTCTCTCTCTGGTAAATATATCCATGACCATGTCTCTCTCTCTGGTAAATATATCCATGACCATGTCTCTCTCTCTCTGGTAAATATATCCATGACCATGTCTCTCTCTCTGGTAAATATATCCATGACCATGTCTCTCTCTCTGGTAAATATATCCATGACCATGTCTCTCTCTCTGGTAAATATATCCATGACCATGTCTCTCGCTCTGGTAAATATATCCATGACCATGTCTCTCTCTGGTAAATATATCCATGACCATGTCTCTCTCTCTGGTAAATATATCCATGACCATGTCTCTCTCTGGTAAATATATCCATGACCATGTCTCTCTCTCTGGTAAATATATCCATGACCATGTCTCTCTCTCTGGTAAATATATCCATGACCATGTCTCTCTCTGGTAAATATATCCATGACCATGTCTCTCTCTCTGGTAAATATATCCATGACCATGTCTCTCTCTCTGGTAAATATATCCATGCCCATGTCTCTCTCTCTGGTAAATATATCCATGACCATGTCTCTCTCTGGTAAATATATCCATGACCATGTCTCTCTCTGGTAAATATATCCATGACCATGTCTCTCTCTGGTAAATATATCCATGACCATGTCTCTCTCTCTGGTAAATATATCCATGACCATGTCTCTCTCTCTGGTAAATATATCCATGACCATGTCTCTCTCTGGTAAATATATCCATGACCATGTCTCTCTCTCTGGTAAATATATCCATGACCATGGCTCTCTCTCTGGTAAATATATACATGACCATGTCTCTCTCTCTGGTAAATATATCCATGACCATCTCTCTCTCTCTGGTAAATATATCCATGACCATGTCTCTCTCTCTGGTAAATATATCCATGACCATGTCTCTCTCTCTCTGGTAAATATATCCATGACCATGTCTCTCTCTCTGGTAAATATATCCATGACCATGTCTCTCTCTGGTAAATATATCCATGACCATGTCTCTCTCTGGTAAATATATCCATGACCATGTCTCTCTCTCTCTGGTAAATATATCCATGACCATGTCTCTCTCTGGTAAATATATACATGACCATGTCTCTCTCTCTGGTAAATATATCCATGACCATGTCTCTCTCTGGTAAATATATCCATGACCATGTCTCTCTCTCTGGTAAATATATCCATGACCATGTCTCTCTCTGGTAAATATATACATGACCATGTCTCTCTCTCTGGTAAATATATCCATGACCATGTCTCTCTCTGGTAAATATATCCATGACCATGTCTCTCTCTCTGGTAAATATATCCATGACCATGTCTCTCTCTGGTAAATATATACATGACCATGTCTCTCACTCTGGTAAATATATCCATGACCATGTCTCTCTCTGGTAAATATATCCATGACCATGTCTCTCTCTCTGGTAAATATATCCATGACCATGTCTCTCGCTCTGGTAAATATATCCATGACCATGTCTCTCTCTGGTAAATATATCCATGACCATGTCTCTCTCTCTGGTAAATATATCCATGACCATGTCTCTCTCTGGTAAATATATCCATGACCATGTCTCTCTCTCTGGTAAATATATCCATGACCATGTCTCTCTCTCTGGTAAATATATCCATGACCATGTCTCTCTCTGGTAAATATATCCATGACCATGTCTCTCTCTCTGGTAAATATATCCATGACCATGTCTCTCTCTCTGGTAAATATATCCATGCCCATGTCTCTCTCTCTGGTAAATATATCCATGACCATGTCTCTCTCTGGTAAATATATCCATGACCATGTCTCTCTCTGGTAAATATATCCATGACCATGTCTCTCTCTGGTAAATATATCCATGACCATGTCTCTCTCTCTGGTAAATATATCCATGACCATGTCTCTCTCTCTGGTAAATATATCCATGACCATGTCTCTCTCTGGTAAATATATCCATGACCATGTCTCTCTCTCTGGTAAATATATCCATGACCATGGCTCTCTCTCTGGTAAATATATACATGACCATGTCTCTCTCTCTGGTAAATATATCCATGACCATCTCTCTCTCTCTGGTAAATATATCCATGACCATGTCTCTCTCTCTGGTAAATATATCCATGACCATGTCTCTCTCTCTCTGGTAAATATATCCATGACCATGTCTCTCTCTCTGGTAAATATATCCATGACCATGTCTCTCTCTGGTAAATATATCCATGACCATGTCTCTCTCTGGTAAATATATCCATGACCATGTCTCTCTCTCTGGTAAATATATCCATGACCATGTCTCTCTCTCTGGTAAATATATCCATGACCATGTCTCTCTCTCTGGTAAATATATCCATGACCATGTCTCTGTCTCTGGTAAATATATCCATGACCATGTCTCTCTCTCTGGTAAATATATCCATGACCATGTCTCTCTCTGGTAAATATATCCATGACCATGTCTCTCTCTGGTAAATATATCCATGACCATGTCTCTCTCTGGTAAATATATGCATGACCATGTCTCTCTCTCTGGTAAATATATGCATGACCATGTCTCTCTCTCTGGTAAATATATCCATGACCATGTCTCTCTCTGGTAAATATATCCATGACCATGTCTCTCTCTCTGGTAAATATATCCATGACCATGTCTCTCTGTCTGGTAAATATATCCATGACCATGTATCTCTCTCTGGTAAATATATCCATGACCATGTATCTCTCTCTGGTAAATATATCCATGCCCATGTCTCTCTCTCTGGTAAATATATCCATGCCCATGTCTCTCTCTCTGGTAAATATATCCATGACCATGTCTCTCTCTGGTAAATATATCCATGACCATGTCTCTCTCTGGTAAATATATCCATGACCATGTCTCTCTCTGGTAAATATATCCATGACCATGTCTCTCTCTCTGGTAAATATATCCATGCCCATGTCTCTCTCTCTGGTAAATATATCCATGCCCATGTCTCTCTCTCTGGTAAATATATGCATGACCATGTCTCTCTCTCTCTGGTAAATATATCCATGACCATGTCTCTCTCTGGTAAATATATCCATGACCATGTCTCTCTCTGGTAAATATATCCATGACCATGTCTCTCTCTGGTAAATATATCCATGACCATGTCTCTCTCTCTGGTAAATATATCCATGACCATGTCTCTCTCTGGTAAATATATCCATGACCATGTCTCTCTCTGGTAAATATATCCATGACCATGTCTCTCTCTCTGGTAAATATATCCATGACCATGTCTCTCTCTCTGGTAAATATATCCATGACCATGTCTCTTTCTCTCTGGTAAATATATCCATGACCATGTCTCTCTCTCTGGTAAATATATCCATGACCATGTCTCTCTCTCTGGTAAATATATCCATGACCATGTCTCTCTCTGGTAAATATATCCATGACCATGTCTCTCTCTGGTAAATATATCCATGACCATGTCTCTCTCTCTCTGGTAAATATATCCATGACCATGTCTCTCTCTGGTAAATATATACATGACCATGTCTCTCTCTCTGGTAAATATATCCATGACCATGTCTCTCTCTGGTAAATATATCCATGACCATGTCTCTCTCTCTGGTAAATATATCCATGACCATGTCTCTCTCTGGTAAATATATACATGACCATGTCTCTCTCTCTGGTAAATATATCCATGACCATGTCTCTCTCTGGTAAATATATCCATGACCATGTCTCTCTCTCTGGTAAATATATCCATGACCATGTCTCTCTCTGGTAAATATATACATGACCATGTCTCTCTCTCTGGTAAATATATCCATGACCATGTCTCTCTCTGGTAAATATATCCATGACCATGTCTCTCTCTCTGGTAAATATATCCATGACCATGTCTCTCGCTCTGGTAAATATATCCATGACCATGTCTCTCTCTGGTAAATATATCCATGACCATGTCTCTCTCTCTGGTAAATATATCCATGACCATGTCTCTCTCTGGTAAATATATCCATGACCATGTCTCTCTCTCTGGTAAATATATCCATGACCATGTCTCTCTCTCTGGTAAATATATCCATGACCATGTCTCTCTCTGGTAAATATATCCATGACCATGTCTCTCTCTCTGGTAAATATATCCATGACCATGTCTCTCTCTGGTAAATATATCCATGACCATGTCTCTCTCTGGTAAATATATCCATGACCATGTCTCTCTCTGGTAAATATATCCATGACCATGTCTCTCTCTGGTAAATATATCCATGACCATGTCTCTCTCTCTGGTAAATATATCCATGACCATGTCTCTCTCTGGTAAATATATCCATGACCATGTCTCTCTCTGGTAAATATATCCATGACCATGTCTCTCTCTCTGGTAAATATATCCATGACCATGTCTCTCTCTCTGGTAAATATATCCATGACCATGTCTCTTTCTCTCTGGTAAATATATCCATGACCATGTCTCTCTCTCTGGTAAATATATCCATGACCATGTCTCTCTCTCTGGTAAATATATCCATGACCATGTCTCTCTCTGGTAAATATATCCATGACCATGTCTCTCTCTGGTAAATATATCCATGACCATGTCTCTCTCTCTCTGGTAAATATATCCATGACCATGTCTCTCTCTGGTAAATATATACATGACCATGTCTCTCTCTCTGGTAAATATATCCATGACCATGTCTCTCTCTGGTAAATATATCCATGACCATGTCTCTCTCTCTGGTAAATATATCCATGACCATGTCTCTCTCTGGTAAATATATCCATGACCATGTCTCTCTCTGGTAAATATATCCATGACCATGTCTCTCTCTCTGGTAAATATATCCATGACCATGTCTCTCTCTGGTAAATATATACATGACCATGTCTCTCTCTCTGGTAAATATATCCATGACCATGTCTCTCTCTGGTAAATATATCCATGACCATGTCTCTCTCTCTGGTAAATATATCCATGACCATGTCTCTCGCTCTGGTAAATATATCCATGACCATGTCTCTCTCTGGTAAATATATCCATGACCATGTCTCTCTCTCTGGTAAATATATCCATGACCATGTCTCTCTCTGGTAAATATATCCATGACCATGTCTCTCTCTCTGGTAAATATATCCATGACCATGTCTCTCTCTCTGGTAAATATATCCATGACCATGTCTCTCTCTGGTAAATATATCCATGACCATGTCTCTCTCTCTGGTAAATATATCCATGACCATGTCTCTCTCTCTGGTAAATATATCCATGCCCATGTCTCTCTCTCTGGTAAATATATCCATGACCATGTCTCTCTCTGGTAAATATATCCATGACCATGTCTCTCTCTGGTAAATATATCCATGACCATGTCTCTCTCTGGTAAATATATCCATGACCATGTCTCTCTCTCTGGTAAATATATCCATGACCATGTCTCTCTCTCTGGTAAATATATCCATGACCATGTCTCTCTCTGGTAAATATATCCATGACCATGTCTCTCTCTCTGGTAAATATATCCATGACCATGGCTCTCTCTCTGGTAAATATATACATGACCATGTCTCTCTCTCTGGTAAATATATCCATGACCATCTCTCTCTCTCTGGTAAATATATCCATGACCATGTCTCTCTCTCTGGTAAATATATCCATGACCATGTCTCTCTCTCTCTGGTAAATATATCCATGACCATGTCTCTCTCTCTGGTAAATATATCCATGACCATGTCTCTCTCTGGTAAATATATCCATGACCATGTCTCTCTCTGGTAAATATATCCATGACCATGTCTCTCTCTCTCTGGTAAATATATCCATGACCATGTCTCTCTCTGGTAAATATATACATGACCATGTCTCTCTCTCTGGTAAATATATCCATGACCATGTCTCTCTCTGGTAAATATATCCATGACCATGTCTCTCTCTCTGGTAAATATATCCATGACCATGTCTCTCTCTGGTAAATATATACATGACCATGTCTCTCTCTCTCTGGTAAATATATCCATGACCATGTCTCTCTCTGGTAAATATATCCATGACCATGTCTCTCTCTCTGGTAAATATATCCATGACCATGTCTCTCTCTGGTAAATATATACATGACCATGTCTCTCACTCTGGTAAATATATCCATGACCATGTCTCTCTCTGGTAAATATATCCATGACCATGTCTCTCTCTCTGGTAAATATATCCATGACCATGTCTCTCGCTCTGGTAAATATATCCATGACCATGTCTCTCTCTGGTAAATATATCCATGACCATGTCTCTCTCTCTGGTAAATATATCCATGACCATGTCTCTCTCTGGTAAATATATCCATGACCATGTCTCTCTCTCTGGTAAATATATCCATGACCATGTCTCTCTCTCTGGTAAATATATCCATGACCATGTCTCTCTCTGGTAAATATATCCATGACCATGTCTCTCTCTCTGGTAAATATATCCATGACCATGTCTCTCTCTCTGGTAAATATATCCATGCCCATGTCTCTCTCTCTGGTAAATATATCCATGACCATGTCTCTCTCTGGTAAATATATCCATGACCATGTCTCTCTCTGGTAAATATATCCATGACCATGTCTCTCTCTGGTAAATATATCCATGACCATGTCTCTCTCTCTGGTAAATATATCCATGACCATGTCTCTCTCTCTGGTAAATATATCCATGACCATGTCTCTCTCTGGTAAATATATCCATGACCATGTCTCTCTCTCTGGTAAATATATCCATGACCATGGCTCTCTCTCTGGTAAATATATACATGACCATGTCTCTCTCTCTGGTAAATATATCCATGACCATCTCTCTCTCTCTGGTAAATATATCCATGACCATGTCTCTCTCTCTGGTAAATATATCCATGACCATGTCTCTCTCTCTCTGGTAAATATATCCATGACCATGTCTCTCTCTCTGGTAAATATATCCATGACCATATCTCTCTCTGGTAAATATATCCATGACCATGTCTCTCTCTGGTAAATATATCCATGACCATGTCTCTCTCTCTGGTAAATATATCCATGACCATGTCTCTCTCTCTGGTAAATATATGCATGACCATGTCTCTCTCTCTGGTAAATATATCCATGACCATGTCTCTCTCTGGTAAATATATCCATGACCATGTCTCTCTCTCTGGTAAATATATCCATGACCATGTCTCTCTGTCTGGTAAATATATCCATGACCATGTATCTCTCTCTGGTAAATATATCCATGACCATGTATCTCTCTCTGGTAAATATATCCATGACCATGTCTCTCTCTGGTAAATATATCCATGACCATGTCTCTCTCTCTGGTAAATATATCCATGACCATGTCTCTCTCTGGTAAATATATCCATGACCATGTCTCTCTCTGGTAAATATATGCATGACCATGTCTCTCTCTCTGGTAAATATATGCATGACCATGTCTCTCTCTCTGGTAAATATATCCATGACCATGTCTCTCTCTGGTAAATATATCCATGACCATGTCTCTCTCTCTGGTAAATATATCCATGACCATGTCTCTCTGTCTGGTAAATATATCCATGACCATGTATCTCTCTCTGGTAAATATATCCATGACCATGTATCTCTCTCTGGTAAATATATCCATGACCATGTCTCTCTCTGGTAAATATATCCATGACCATGTATCTCTCTCTGGTAAATATATCCATGACCATGTCTCTCTCTGGTAAATATATCCATGACCATGTATCTCTCTCTGGTAAATATATCCATGACCATGTCTCTCTCTCTGGTAAATATATCCATGACCATGTCTCTCTCTCTGGTAAATATATCCATGACCATGTATCTCTCTCTGGTAAATATATCCATGACCATGTCTCTCTCTGGTAAATATATCCATGACCATGTATCTCTCTCTGGTAAATATATCCATGACCATGTCTCTCTCTCTGGTAAATATATCCATGACCATGTCTCTCTCTCTCTGGTAAATATATCCATGACCATGTCTCTCTCTCTGGTAAATATATCCATGACCATGTCTCTCTCTGGTAAATATATCCATGACCATGTCTCTCTCTCTGGTAAATATATACATCACCATGTCTCTCTCTCTCTGGTAAATATATCCATGACCATGTCTCTCTCTGGTAAATATATCCATGACCATGTCTCTCTCTGGTAAATATATCCATGACCATGTCTCTCTCTGGTAAATATATCCATGACCATGTCTCTCTCTCTGGTAAATATATCCATGACCATGTCTCTCTCTCTGGTAAATATATCCATGACCATGTCTCTGTCTCTGGTAAATATATCCATGACCATGTCTCTCTCTCTGGTAAATATATCCATGACCATGTCTCTCTCTCTGGTAAATATATCCATGACCATGTCTCTCTCTGGTAAATATATCCATGACCATGTCTCTCTCTGGTAAATATATGCATGACCATGTCTCTCTCTCTGGTAAATATATGCATGACCATGTCTCTCTCTCTGGTAAATATATCCATGACCATGTCTCTCTCTGGTAAATATATCCATGACCATGTCTCTCTCTCTGGTAAATATATCCATGACCATGTCTCTCTCTCTGGTAAATATATCCATGACCATGTATCTCTCTCTGGTAAATATATCCATGACCATGTATCTCTCTCTGGTAAATATATCCATGACCATGTCTCTCTCTGGTAAATATATCCATGACCATGTCTCTCTCTCTGGTAAATATATCCATGACCATGTCTCTCTCTGGTAAATATATCCATGACCATGTATCTCTCTCTGGTAAATATATCCATGACCATGTCTCTCTCTCTGGTAAATATATCAATGACCATGTCTCTCTCTCTGGTAAATATATCCATGACCATGTATCTCTCTCTGGTAAATATATCCATGACCATGTCTCTCTCTGGTAAATATATCCATGACCATGTCTCTCTCTCTGGTAAATATATCCATGACCATGTCTCTCTCTCTGGTAAATATATCCATGACCATGTCTCTCTCTCTCTCTGGTAAATATATCCATGACCATGTCTCTCTCTCTGGTAAATATATCCATGACCATGTCTCTCTCTGGTAAATATATCCATGACCATGTCTCTCTCTCTGGTAAATATATCCATCACCATGTCTCTCTCTCTCTGGTAAATATATCCATGACCATGTCTCTCTCTGGTAAATATATCCATGACCATGTCTCTCTCTGGTAAATATATCCATGACCATGTCTCTCTCTGGTAAATATATCCATGACCATGTCTCTCTCTCTGGTAAATATATCCATGACCATGTCTCTCTCTCTGGTAAATATATCCATGACCATGTCTCTCTCTGGTAAATATATCCATGACCATGTCTCTCTCTGGTAAATATATCCATGACCATGTCTCTCTCTCTGGTAAATATATCCATGACCATGTCTCTCTTTCTGGTAAATATATCCATGACCATGTCTCTCTCTGGTAAATATATCCATGACCATGTCTCTCTCTGGTAAATATATGCATGACCATGTCTCTCTCTCTGGTAAATATATCCATGACCATGTCTCTCTGGTAAATATATCCATGACCATGTCTCTCTCTGGTAAATATATCCATGACCATGTCTCTCTCTGGTAAATATATCCATGACCATGTCTCTCTCTCTGGTAAATATATCCATGACCATGTCTCTCTCTCTGGTAAATATATCCATGACCATGTCTCTCTCTGGTAAATATATACATGACCATGTCTCTCTCTGGTAAATATATCCATGACCATGTCTCTCTCTCTGGTAAATATATCCATGACCATGTCTCTTTCTCTGGTAAATATATCCATGACCATGTCTCTCTCTCTGGTAAATATATCCATGACCATGTCTCTCTCTGGTAAATATATCCATGACCATGTCTCTCTCTCTGGTAAATATATCCATGACCATGTCTCTCTCTCTGGTAAATATATCCATGACCATGTCTCTCTCTGGTAAATATATCCATGACCATGTCTCTCTCTCTGGTAAATATATCCATGACCATGTCTCTCTCTGGTAAATATATCCATGACCATGTCTCTCTCTCTCTGGTAAATATATCCATGACCATGTCTCTCTCTGGTAAATATATCCATGACCATGTCTCTCTCTCTGGTAAATATATCCATGACCATGTCTCTCTCTCTGGTAAATATATCCATGACCATGTCTCTCTCTGGTAAATATATCCATGACCATGTCTCTCTCTCTGGTAAATATATCCATGACCATGTCTCTCTCTGGTAAATATATCCATGACCATGTCTCTCTCTCTCTGGTAAATATATCCATGACCATGTCTCTCTCTCTGGTAAATATATCCATGACCATGTCTCTCTCTGGTAAATATATCCATGACCATGTCTCTCTCTCTGGTAAATATATCCATGACCATGTCTCTCTCTGGTAAATATATCCATGACCATGTCTCTCTCTGGTAAATATATCCATGACCATGTCTCTCTCTGGTAAATATATCCATGACCATGTCTCTCTCTCTGGTAATTATATCCATGACCATGTCTCTCTCTCTGGTAAATATATCCATGACCATGTCTCTCTCTCTGGTAAATATATCCATGACCATGTCTCTCTCTGGTAAATATATCCATGACCATGTCTCTCTCTCTGGTAAATATATCCATGACCATGTCTCTCTCTGGTAAATATATCCATGACCATGTCTCTCTCTCTGGTAAATATATCCATGACCATGTCTCTCTGGTAAATATATCCATGACCATGTCTCTCTCTCTGGTAATTATATCCATGACCATGTCTCTCTCTGGTAAATATATCCATGACCATGTCTCTCTCTCTGGTAAATATATCCATGACCATGTCTCTCTCTCTGGTAAATATATCCATGACCATGTCTCTCTCTCTGGTAAATATATCCATGACCATGTCTCTCTCTGGTAAATATATCCATGACCATGTCTCTCTCTCTGGTAAATATATCCATGACCATGTCTCTCTCTCTGGTAAATATATCCATGACCATGTCTCTCTCTGGTAAATATATCCATGACCATGTCTCTCTCTCTGGTAAATATATCCATGACCATGTCTCTCTCTCTGGTAAATATATCCATGACCATGTCTCTCTCTCTGGTAAATATATCCATGACCATGTCTCTCTCTGGTAAATATATCCATGACCATGTCTCTCTCTCTGGTAAATATATACATGACCATGTCTCTCTGGTAAATATATCCATGACCATGTCTCTCTCTGGTAAATATATCCATGACCATGTCTCTCTCTCTGGTAAATATATCCATGACCATGTCTCTCTCTGGTAAATAGATCCATGACCATGTCTCTCTCTCTGGTAAATATATGCATGACCATGTCTCTCTCTGGTAAATATATCCATGACCATGTCTCTCTCTGGTAAATATATTCATGACCATGTCTCTCTCTCTGGTAAATATATCCATGACCATGTCTCTCTCTGGTAAATATATCCATGACCATGTCTCTCTCTCTGGTAAATATATGCATGACCATGTCTCTCTCTCTGGTAAATATATCCATGACCATGTCTCTCTCTCTGGTAAATATATCCATGACCATGTCTCTCTCTGGTAAATATATCCATGACCATGTCTCTCTCTCTGGTAAATATATCCATGACCATGTCTCTCTCTCTGGTAAATATATCCATGACCATGTCTCTCTCTGGTAAATATATCCATGACCATGTCTCTCTCTGGTAAATATATCCATGACCATGTCTCTCTCTGGTAAATATATCCATGACCATGTCTCTCTCTCTGGTAAATATATCCATGACCATGTCTCTCTCTGGTAAATATATCCATGACCATGTCTCTCTCTGGTAAATATATCCATGACCATGTCTCTCTCTGGTAAATATATCCATGTCTCTCTCTCTGGTAAATATATCCATGACCATGTCTCTCTCTGGTAAATATATCCATGACCATGTCTCTCTCTGGTAAATATATCCATGACCATGTCTCTCTCTGGTAAATATATCCATGACCATGTCTCTCTCTCTGGTAAATATATCCATGACCATGTCTCTCTCTCTGGTAAATATATCCATGACCATGTCTCTCTCTGGTAAATATATCCATGACCATGTCTCTCTCTCTGGTAAATATATCCATGACCATGTCTCTCTCTCTGGTAAATATATCCATGACCATGTCTCTCTCTGGTAAATATATCCATGACCATGTCTCTCTCTCTGGTAAATATATCCATGACCATGTCTCTCTCTCTCTCTGGTAAATATACCCATGACCATGTCTCTCTCTGGTAAATATATCCATGACCATGTCTCTCTCTCTGGTAAATATATCCATGACCATGTCTCTCTCTGGTAAATATATCCATGACCATGTCTCTCTCTCTGGTAAATATATCAATGACCATGTCTCTCTCTCTGGTAAATATATCCATGACCATGTCTCTCTCTCTGGTAAATATATACATGACCATGTCTCTCTCTGGTAAATATATCCATGACCATGTCTCTCTCTCTGGTAAATATATCCATGACCATGTCTCTCTCTCTGGTAAATATATCCATGACCATGTCTCTCTCTCTGGTAAATATATCCATGACCATGTCTCTCTCTGGTAAATATATCCATGACCATGTCTCTCTCTCTGGTAAATATATCCATGACCATGTCTCTCTCTCTGGTAAATATATCCATGACCATGTCTCTCTCTCTGGTAAATATATCCATGACCATGTCTCTCTCTGGTAAATAGATCCATGACCATGTCTCTCTCTCTGGTAAATATATACATGACCATGTCTCTCTGGTAAATATATCCATGACCATGTCTCTCTCTGGTAAATATATCCATGACCATGTCTCTCTCTCTGGTAAATATATCCATGACCATGTCTCTCTCTGGTAAATATATCCATGACCATGTCTCTCTCTCTGGTAAATATATCCATGACCATGTCTCTCTCTGGTAAATATATCCATGACCATGTCTCTCTCTCTGGTAAATATATCCATGACCATGTCTCTCTCTCTGGTAAATATATCCATGACCATGTCTCTCTCTGGTAAATATATCCATGACCATGTCTCTCTCTCTGGTAAATATATCCATGACCATGTCTCTCTCTGGTAAATATATCCATGACCATGTCTCTCTCTCTCTGGTAAATATATCCATGACCATGTCTCTCTCTGGTAAATATATCCATGACCATGTCTCTCTCTCTGGTAAATATATCCATGACCATGTCTCTCTCTCTGGTAAATATATCCATGACCATGTCTCTCTCTGGTAAATATATCCATGACCATGTCTCTCTCTATGGTAAATATATCCATGACCATGTCTCTCTCTGGTAAATATATCCATGACCATGTCTCTCTCTCTCTGGTAAATATATCCATGACCATGTCTCTCTCTCTGGTAAATATATCCATGACCATGTCTCTCTCTCTGGTAAATATATCCATGACCATGTCTCTCTCTGGTAAATATATCCATGACCATGTCTCTCTCTCTGGTAAATATATCCATGACCATGTCTCTCTCTGGTAAATATATCCATGACCATGTCTCTCTCTCTGGTAAATATATCCATGACCATGTCTCTCTCTCTGGTAAATATATCCATGACCATGTCTCTCTCTCTGGTAAATATATCCATGACCATGTCTCTCTCTCTGGTAAATATATCCATGACCATGTCTCTCTCTGGTAAATATATCCATGACCATGTCTCTCTCTCTGGTAAATATATCCATGACCATGTCTCTCTCTCTGGTAAATATATCCATGACCATGTCTCTCTCTGGTAAATATATCCATGACCATGTCTCTCTCTCTGGTAAATATATCCATGACCATGTCTCTCTCTCTGGTAAATATATCCATGACCATGTCTCTCTCTGGTAAATATATCCATGACCATGTCTCTCTCTGGTAAATATATCCATGACCATGTCTCTCTCTCTGGTAATTATATCCATGACCATGTCTCTCTCTCTGGTAAATATATACATCACCATGTCTCTCTCTCTCTGGTAAATATATCCATGACCATGTCTCTCTCTGGTAAATATATCCATGACCATGTCTCTCTCTCTGGTAAATATATCCATGACCATGTCTCTCTCTGGTAAATATATCCATGACCATGTCTCTCTCTCTGGTAAATATATCCATGACCATGTCTCTCTGGTAAATATATCCATGACCATGTCTCTCTCTCTGGTAATTATATCCATGACCATGTCTCTCTCTGGTAAATATATCCATGACCATGTCTCTCTCTCTGGTAAATATATCCATGACCATGTCTCTCTCTCTCTCTGGTAAATATATCCATGACCATGTCTCTCTCTCTGGTAAATATATCCATGACCATGTCTCTCTCTGGTAAATATATCCATGACCATGTCTCTCTCTCTGGTAAATATATCCATGACCATGTCTCTCTCTGGTAAATATATCCATGACCATGTCTCTCTCTGGTAAATATATCCATGACCATGTCTCTCTCTGGTAAATATATCCATGACCATGTCTCTCTCTCTGGTAAATATATCCATGACCATGTCTCTCTCTCTGGTAAATATATCCATGACCATGTCTCTCTCTCTGGTAAATATATCCATGACCATGTCTCTCTCTCTGGTAAATATATCCATGACCATGTCTCTCTCTGGTAAATATATCCATGACCATGTCTCTCTCTCTGGTAAATATATCCATGACCATGTCTCTCTCTCTGGTAAATATATCCATGACCATGTCTCTCTCTCTGGTAAATATATCATGACCATGTCTCTCTCTGGTAAATATATCCATGACCATGTCTCTCTCTCTGGTAAATATATCCATGACCATGTCTCTCTCTCTGGTAAATATATCCATGACCATGTCTCTCTCTCTGGTAAATATATCCATGACCATGTCTCTCTCTGGTAAATATATCCATGACCATGTCTCTCTCTCTCTGGTAAATATATCCATGACCATGTCTCTCTCTCTGGTAAATATATCCATGACCATGTCTCTCTCTGGTAAATACAGTGGGGAGAACAAGTATTTGATACACTGCCGATTTTGCAGGTTTTCCTACTTACAAAGCATGTAGAGGTCTGTCATTTTTATCATAGGTACACTTCAACTGTGAGAGACGGAACCTAAAACAAAAATCCAGAAAATCACATTGTATGATTTTTAAGTAATTAATTTGCATTTTATTGCATGACATAAGTATTTGATCACCTACCAACCAGTAAGAATTCCGGCTCTCACAGACCTGTTAGTTTTTCTTTAAGAAGCCCTCCTGTTCTCCACTCATTACCTGTATTAACTGCACCTGTTTGAACTCGTTACCTGTATAAAAGACACCTGTCCACACACTCAATCAAACAGATTCCAACCTCTCCACAATGGCCAAGACCAGAGAGCTGTGTAAGGACATCAGGGATAAAATTATAGACCTGCACAAGGCTGGGATGGGCTACAGGACAATAGGCAAGCAGCTTGGTGAGAAGGAAACAACTGTTGGCGCAATTATTAGAAAATGGAAGAAGTTCAAGATGACGGTCAATCACCCTCGGTCTGGGGCTCCATGCAAGATTTCACCTCGTGGGGCATCAATGATCATGAGGAAGGTGAGGGATCAGCCCAGAACTACACGGCAGGACCTGGTCAATGACCTGAAGAGAGCTGGGACCACAGTCTCAAAGAAAACCATTAGTAACACACTACGCCGTCATGGATTAAAATCCTGCAGCGCACGCAAGGTCCCCCTGCTTAAGCCAGTGCATGTCCAGGCCTGTCTGAAGTTTGCCAATGACCATCTGGATGATCCAGAGGAGGAATGGGAGAAGGTCATGTGGTCTGATGAGACAAAAATAGAGCTTTTTGGTCTAACTCCACTCGCCGTGTTTGGAGGAAGAAGAAGTATGAGTACAACCCCAAGAACACCATCCCAACCGTGAAGCATGGAGGTGGAAACATCATTCTTTGGGGATGCTTTTCTGCAAAGGGGACAGGACGACTGCACCGTATTGAGGGGAGGATGGATGGGGCCATGTATCGCGAGATCTTGGCCAACAACCTCCTTCCCTCAGTAAGAGCATTGAAGATGGGTCGTGGCTGGGTCTTCCAGCATGACAACGACACAAAGCACACAGCCATGGCAACTAAGGAGTGGCTCCGTAAGAAGCATCTCAAGGTCCTGGAGTGGCCTAGCCAGTCTCCAGACCTGAACCCAATAGAAAATCTTTGGAGGGAGCTGAAACTCCGTATTGCCCAGCGACAGCCCCGAAACCTGAAGGATCTGGAGAAGATCTGTAGGGAGGAGTGGGCCAAAATCCCTGCTGCAGTGTGTGCAAACCTAGTCAAGAACTACAGGAAACGTATGATCTCTGTAATTGCAAACAAAGGTTTCTGTACCAAATATTAAGTTCTGCTTTTCTGATGTATCAAATACTTATGTCATGCAATAAAATGCAAATTAATTACTTAAAAATCATACAATGTGATTTTCTGGATTTTTGTTTTAGATTCCGTCTCTCATAGTTGAAGTGTACCTATGATAAAAATTACAGACCTCTACATGCTTTGTAAGTAGGAAAACCTGCAAAATCGGCAGTGTATCAAATACTTGTTCTCCCCACTGTATATCCATGGCCATGTCTCTCTCTGGTAATTATATCCATGACCATGTCTCTCTCTCTGGTAAATATATCCATGACCATGTCTCTCTCTCTGGTAATTATATCCATGACCATGTCTCTCTCTCTGGTAAATATATCCATGACCATGTCTCTCTCTCTGGTAAATATATCCATGACCATGTCTCTCTCTGGTAAATATATCCATGACCATGTCTCTCTCTCTGGTAAATATATCCATGACCATGTCTCTCTCTCTGGTAAATATATCCATGACCATGTCTCTCTCTGGTAAATATATCCATGACCATGTCTCTCTCTGGTAAATATATGCATGACCATGTCTCTCTCTCTGGTAAATATATCCATGACCATGTCTCTCTGGTAAATATATCCATGACCATGTCTCTCTCTCTGGTAAATATATCCATGACCATGTCTCTCTCTGGTAAATATATCCATGACCATGTCTCTCTCTCTGGTAAATATATCCATGACCATGTCTCTCTCTCTGGTAAATATATCCATGACCATGTCTCTCTCTGGTAAATATATCCATGACCATGTCTCTCTCTGGTAAATATATGCATGACCATGTCTCTCTCTCTGGTAATTATATCCATGACCATGTCTCTCTCTCTGGTAAATATATCCATGACCATGTCTCTCTCTCTGGTAATTATATCCATGACCATGTCTCTCTCTCTGGTAAATATATCCATGACCATGTCTCTCTCTCTGGTAAATATATCCATGACCATGTCTCTCTCTGGTAAATATATCCATGACCATGTCTCTCTCTCTGGTAAATATATCCATGACCATGTCTCTCTCTCTGGTAAATATATCCATGACCATGTCTCTCTCTGGTAAATATATCCATGACCATGTCTCTCTCTCTGGTAAATATATCCATGACCATGTCTCTCTCTCTGGTAAATATATCCATGACCATGTCTCTCTCTCTGGTAAATATATCCATGACCATGTCTCTCTCTGGTAAATATATCCATGACCATGTCTCTCTCTCTGGTAAATATATACATGACCATGTCTCTCTGGTAAATATATCCATGACCATGTCTCTCTCTCTGGTAAATATATCCATGACCATGTCTCTCTCTCTGGTAAATATATCCATGACCATGTCTCTCTCTGGTAAATATATCCATGACCATGTCTCTCTCTCTGGTAAATATATCCATGACCATGTCTCTCTCTGGTAAATATATCCATGACCATGTCTCTCTCTCTGGTAAATATATCCATGACCATGTCTCTCTCTCTGGTAAATATATCCATGACCATGTCTCTCTCTCTGGTAAATATATCCATGACCATGTCTCTCTCTGGTAAATATATCCATGACCATGTCTCTCTCTCTGGTAAATATATCCATGACCATGTCTCTCTCTCTGGTAAATATATCCATGACCATGTCTCTCTCTGGTAAATATATCCATGACCATGTCTCTCTCTCTGGTAAATATATCCATGACCATGTCTCTCTCTCTGGTAAATATATCCATGACCATGTCTCTCTCTCTGGTAAATATATCCATGACCATGTCTCTCTCTGGTAAATATATCCATGACCATGTCTCTCTCTCTGGTAAATATATACATGACCATGTCTCTCTGGTAAATATATCCATGACCATGTCTCTCTCTCTGGTAAATATATCCATGACCATGTCTCTCTCTCTGGTAAATATATCCATGACCATGTCTCTCTCTGGTAAATATATCCATGACCATGTCTCTCTCTCTGGTAAATATATCCATGACCATGTCTCTCTCTGGTAAATATATCCATGACCATGTCTCTCTCTCTGGTAAATATATCCATGACCATGTCTCTCTCTGGTAAATATATCCATGACCATGTCTCTCTCTCTGGTAAATATATACATGACCATGTCTCTCTGGTAAATATATCCATGACCATGTCTCTCTCTCTGGTAAATATATCCATGACCATGTCTCTCTCTCTGGTAAATATATCCATGACCATGTCTCTCTCTGGTAAATATATCCATGACCATGTCTCTCTCTCTGGTAAATATATCCATGACCATGTCTCTCTCTGGTAAATATATCCATGACCATGTCTCTCTCTCTGGTAAATATATCCATGACCATGTCTCTCTCTCTGGTAAATATATCCATGACCATGTCTCTCTCTCTGGTAAATATATCATGACCATGTCTCTCTCTGGTAAATATATCCATGACCATGTCTCTCTCTCTGGTAAATATATCCATGACCATGTCTCTCTCTCTGGTAAATATATCCATGACCATGTCTCTCTCTCTGGTAAATATATCCATGACCATGTCTCTCTCTGGTAAATATATCCATGACCATGTCTCTCTCTCTCTGGTAAATATATCCATGACCATGTCTCTCTCTCTGGTAAATATATCCATGACCATGTCTCTCTCTGGTAAATACAGTGGGGAGAACAAGTATTTGATACACTGCCGATTTTGCAGGTTTTCCTACTTACAAAGCATGTAGAGGTCTGTAATTTTTATCATAGGTACACTTCAACTGTGAGAGACGGAACCTAAAACAAAAATCCAGAAAATCACATTGTATGATTTTTAAGTAATTAATTTGCATTTTATTGCATGACATAAGTATTTGATCACCTACCAACCAGTAAGAATTCCGGCTCTCACAGACCTGTTAGTTTTTCTTTAAGAAGCCCTCCTGTTCTCCACTCATTACCTGTATTAACTGCACCTGTTTGAACTCGTTACCTGTATAAAAGACACCTGTCCACACACTCAATCAAACAGATTCCAACCTCTCCACAATGGCCAAGACCAGAGAGCTGTGTAAGGACATCAGGGATAAAATTATAGACCTGCACAAGGCTGGGATGGGCTACAGGACAATAGGCAAGCAGCTTGGTGAGAAGGAAACAACTGTTGGCGCAATTATTAGAAAATGGAAGAAGTTCAAGATGACGGTCAATCACCCTCGGTCTGGGGCTCCATGCAAGATTTCACCTCGTGGGGCATCAATGATCATGAGGAAGGTGAGGGATCAGCCCAGAACTACACGGCAGGACCTGGTCAATGACCTGAAGAGAGCTGGGACCACAGTCTCAAAGAAAACCATTAGTAACACACTACGCCGTCATGGATTAAAATCCTGCAGCGCACGCAAGGTCCCCCTGCTTAAGCCAGTGCATGTCCAGGCCTGTCTGAAGTTTGCCAATGACCATCTGGATGATCCAGAGGAGGAATGGGAGAAGGTCATGTGGTCTGATGAGACAAAAATAGAGCTTTTTGGTCTAACTCCACTCGCCGTGTTTGGAGGAAGAAGAAGTATGAGTACAACCCCAAGAACACCATCCCAACCGTGAAGCATGGAGGTGGAAACATCATTCTTTGGGGATGCTTTTCTGCAAAGGGGACAGGACGACTGCACCGTATTGAGGGGAGGATGGATGGGGCCATGTATCGCGAGATCTTGGCCAACAACCTCCTTCCCTCAGTAAGAGCATTGAAGATGGGTCGTGGCTGGGTCTTCCAGCATGACAACGACACAAAGCACACAGCCATGGCAACTAAGGAGTGGCTCCGTAAGAAGCATCTCAAGGTCCTGGAGTGGCCTAGCCAGTCTCCAGACCTGAACCCAATAGAAAATCTTTGGAGGGAGCTGAAACTCCGTATTGCCCAGCGACAGCCCCGAAACCTGAAGGATCTGGAGAAGATCTGTAGGGAGGAGTGGGCCAAAATCCCTGCTGCAGTGTGTGCAAACCTAGTCAAGAACTACAGGAAACGTATGATCTCTGTAATTGCAAACAAAGGTTTCTGTACCAAATATTAAGTTCTGCTTTTCTGATGTATCAAATACTTATGTCATGCAATAAAATGCAAATTAATTACTTAAAAATCATACAATGTGATTTTCTGGATTTTTGTTTTAGATTCCGTCTCTCATAGTTGAAGTGTACCTATGATAAAAATTACAGACCTCTACATGCTTTGTAAGTAGGAAAACCTGCAAAATCGGCAGTGTATCAAATACTTGTTCTCCCCACTGTATATCCATGGCCATGTCTCTCTCTGGTAATTATATCCATGACCATGTCTCTCTCTCTGGTAAATATATCCATGACCATGTCTCTCTCTCTGGTAATTATATCCATGACCATGTCTCTCTCTCTGGTAAATATATCCATGACCATGTCTCTCTCTCTGGTAAATATATCCATGACCATGTCTCTCTCTGGTAAATATATCCATGACCATGTCTCTCTCTCTGGTAAATATATCCATGACCATGTCTCTCTCTCTGGTAAATATATCCATGACCATGTCTCTCTCTGGTAAATATATCCATGACCATGTCTCTCTCTGGTAAATATATGCATGACCATGTCTCTCTCTCTGGTAAATATATCCATGACCATGTCTCTCTGGTAAATATATCCATGACCATGTCTCTCTCTCTGGTAAATATATCCATGACCATGTCTCTCTCTGGTAAATATATCCATGACCATGTCTCTCTCTCTGGTAAATATATCCATGACCATGTCTCTCTCTCTGGTAAATATATCCATGACCATGTCTCTCTCTGGTAAATATATCCATGACCATGTCTCTCTCTGGTAAATATATGCATGACCATGTCTCTCTCTCTGGTAATTATATCCATGACCATGTCTCTCTCTCTGGTAAATATATCCATGACCATGTCTCTCTCTCTGGTAATTATATCCATGACCATGTCTCTCTCTCTGGTAAATATATCCATGACCATGTCTCTCTCTCTGGTAAATATATCCATGACCATGTCTCTCTCTGGTAAATATATCCATGACCATGTCTCTCTCTCTGGTAAATATATCCATGACCATGTCTCTCTCTCTGGTAAATATATCCATGACCATGTCTCTCTCTGGTAAATATATCCATGACCATGTCTCTCTCTCTGGTAAATATATCCATGACCATGTCTCTCTCTCTGGTAAATATATCCATGACCATGTCTCTCTCTCTGGTAAATATATCCATGACCATGTCTCTCTCTGGTAAATATATCCATGACCATGTCTCTCTCTCTGGTAAATATATACATGACCATGTCTCTCTGGTAAATATATCCATGACCATGTCTCTCTCTCTGGTAAATATATCCATGACCATGTCTCTCTCTGGTAAATATATCCATGACCATGTCTCTCTCTCTGGTAAATATATGCATGACCATGTCTCTCTCTGGTAAATATATCCATGACCATGTCTCTCTCTGGTAAATATATCCATGACCATGTCTCTCTCTCTGGTAAATATATCCATGACCATGTCTCTCTCTGGTAAATATATCCATGACCATGTCTATCTCTCTGGTAAATATATGCATGACCATGTCTCTCTCTCTGGTAAATATATCCATGACCATGTCTCTCTCTCTGGTAAATATATCCATGACCATGTCTCTCTCTGGTAAATATATCCATGACCATGTCTCTCTCTCTGGTAAATATATCCATGACCATGTCTCTCTCTCTGGTAAATATATCCATGACCATGTCTCTCTCTGGTAAATATATCCATGACCATGTCTCTCTCTGGTAAATATATCCATGACCATGTCTCTCTCTGGTAAATATATCCATGACCATGTCTCTCTCTCTGGTAAATATATCCATGACCATGTCTCTCTCTGGTAAATATATCCATGACCATGTCTCTCTCTGGTAAATATATCCATGACCATGTCTCTCTCTGGTAAATATATCCATGTCTCTCTCTCTGGTAAATATATGCATGACCATGTCTCTCTCTCTGGTAATTATATCCATGACCATGTCTCTCTCTCTGGTAAATATATCCATGACCATGTCTCTCTCTCTGGTAATTATATCCATGACCATGTCTCTCTCTCTGGTAAATATATCCATGACCATGTCTCTCTCTCTGGTAAATATATCCATGACCATGTCTCTCTCTGGTAAATATATCCATGACCATGTCTCTCTCTCTGGTAAATATATCATGACCATGTCTCTCTCTGGTAAATATATCCATGACCATGTCTCTCTCTGGTAAATATATCCATGACCATGTCTCTCTCTCTGGTAAATATATCCATGACCATGTCTCTCTCTCTGGTAAATATATCCATGACCATGTCTCTCTCTCTGGTAAATATATACATGACCATGTCTCTCTCTGGTAAATATATCCATGACCATGTCTCTCTCTCTGGTAAATATATCCATGACCATGTCTCTCTCTCTGGTAAATATATCCATGACCATGTCTCTCTCTCTGGTAAATATATCCATGACCATGTCTCTCTCTGGTAATTATATCCATGACCATGTCTCTCTCTCTGGTAAATATATCCATGACCATGTCTCTCTCTCTGGTAAATATATCCATGACCATGTCTCTCTCTGGTAAATATATCCATGACCATGTCTCTCTCTCTGGTAAATATATCCATGACCATGTCTCTCTCTCTGGTAAATATATCCATGACCATGTCTCTCTCTGGTAAATATATCCATGACCATGTCTCTCTCTGGTAAATATATCCATGACCATGTCTCTCTCTCTGGTAAATATATCCATGACCATGTCTCTCTCTCTGGTAAATATATCCATGACCATGTCTCTCTCTGGTAAATATATCCATGACCATGTCTCTCTCTCTGGTAAATATATACATGACCATGTCTCTCTCTCTGGTAAATATATGCATGACCATGTCTCTCTCTGGTAAATATATCCATGACCATGTCTCTCTCTCTGGTAAATATATCCATGACCATGTCTCTCTCTCTGGTAAATATATCCATGACCATGTCTCTCTCTGGTAAATATATCCATGACCATGTCTCTCTCTCTGGTAAATATATACATGACCATGTCTCTCTCTCTGGTAAATATATGCATGACCATGTCTCTCTCTGGTAAATATATCCATGACCATGTCTCTCTCTGGTAAATATATCCATGACCATGTCTCTCTCTCTGGTAAATATATCCATGACCATGTCTCTCTCTGGTAAATATATCCATGACCATGTCTATCTCTCTGGTAAATATATGCATGACCATGTCTCTCTCTCTGGTAAATATATCCATGACCATGTCTCTCTCTCTGGTAAATATATCCATGACCATGTCTCTCTCTGGTAAATATATCCATGACCATGTCTCTCTCTCTGGTAAATATATCCATGACCATGTCTCTCTCTCTGGTAAATATATCCATGACCATGTCTCTCTCTGGTAAATATATCCATGACCATGTCTCTCTCTGGTAAATATATCCATGACCATGTCTCTCTCTGGTAAATATATCCATGACCATGTCTCTCTCTCTGGTAAATATATCCATGACCATGTCTCTCTCTGGTAAATATATCCATGACCATGTCTCTCTCTGGTAAATATATCCATGACCATGTCTCTCTCTGGTAAATATATCCATGTCTCTCTCTCTGGTAAATATATGCATGACCATGTCTCTCTCTCTGGTAATTATATCCATGACCATGTCTCTCTCTCTGGTAAATATATCCATGACCATGTCTCTCTCTCTGGTAATTATATCCATGACCATGTCTCTCTCTCTGGTAAATATATCCATGACCATGTCTCTCTCTCTGGTAAATATATCCATGACCATGTCTCTCTCTGGTAAATATATCCATGACCATGTCTCTCTCTCTGGTAAATATATCATGACCATGTCTCTCTCTGGTAAATATATCCATGACCATGTCTCTCTCTGGTAAATATATCCATGACCATGTCTCTCTCTCTGGTAAATATATCCATGACCATGTCTCTCTCTCTGGTAAATATATCCATGACCATGTCTCTCTCTCTGGTAAATATATACATGACCATGTCTCTCTCTGGTAAATATATCCATGACCATGTCTCTCTCTCTGGTAAATATATCCATGACCATGTCTCTCTCTCTGGTAAATATATCCATGACCATGTCTCTCTCTCTGGTAAATATATCCATGACCATGTCTCTCTCTGGTAAATATATCCATGACCATGTCTCTCTCTCTGGTAAATATATCCATGACCATGTCTCTCTCTCTGGTAAATATATCCATGACCATGTCTCTCTCTCTGGTAAATATATCCATGACCATGTCTCTCTCTGGTAAATATATCCATGACCATGTCTCTCTCTCTGGTAAATATATACATGACCATGTCTCTCTGGTAAATATATCCATGACCATGTCTCTCTCTGGTAAATATATCCATGACCATGTCTCTCTCTCTGGTAAATATATCCATGACCATGTCTCTCTCTGGTAAATATATCCATGACCATGTCTCTCTCTCTGGTAAATATATCCATGACCATGTCTCTCTCTGGTAAATATATCCATGACCATGTCTCTCTCTCTGGTAAATATATCCATGACCATGTCTCTCTCTCTGGTAAATATATCCATGACCATGTCTCTCTCTGGTAAATATATCCATGACCATGTCTCTCTCTCTGGTAAATATATCCATGACCATGTCTCTCTCTGGTAAATATATCCATGACCATGTCTCTCTCTCTCTGGTAAATATATCCATGACCATGTCTCTCTCTGGTAAATATATCCATGACCATGTCTCTCTCTCTGGTAAATATATCCATGACCATGTCTCTCTCTCTGGTAAATATATCCATGACCATGTCTCTCTCTGGTAAATATATCCATGACCATGTCTCTCTCTATGGTAAATATATCCATGACCATGTCTCTCTCTGGTAAATATATCCATGACCATGTCTCTCTCTCTCTGGTAAATATATCCATGACCATGTCTCTCTCTCTGGTAAATATATCCATGACCATGTCTCTCTCTCTGGTAAATATATCCATGACCATGTCTCTCTCTGGTAAATATATCCATGACCATGTCTCTCTCTCTGGTAAATATATCCATGACCATGTCTCTCTCTGGTAAATATATCCATGACCATGTCTCTCTCTCTGGTAAATATATCCATGACCATGTCTCTCTCTCTGGTAAATATATCCATGACCATGTCTCTCTCTCTGGTAAATATATCCATGACCATGTCTCTCTCTCTGGTAAATATATCCATGACCATGTCTCTCTCTGGTAAATATATCCATGACCATGTCTCTCTCTCTGGTAAATATATCCATGACCATGTCTCTCTCTCTGGTAAATATATCCATGACCATGTCTCTCTCTGGTAAATATATCCATGACCATGTCTCTCTCTCTGGTAAATATATCCATGACCATGTCTCTCTCTCTGGTAAATATATCCATGACCATGTCTCTCTCTGGTAAATATATCCATGACCATGTCTCTCTCTGGTAAATATATCCATGACCATGTCTCTCTCTCTGGTAATTATATCCATGACCATGTCTCTCTCTCTGGTAAATATATCCATGACCATGTCTCTCTCTCTGGTAAATATATCCATGACCATGTCTCTCTCTGGTAAATATATCCATGACCATGTCTCTCTCTCTGGTAAATATATCCATGACCATGTCTCTCTCTGGTAAATATATCCATGACCATGTCTCTCTCTCTGGTAAATATATCCATGACCATGTCTCTCTGGTAAATATATCCATGACCATGTCTCTCTCTCTGGTAATTATATCCATGACCATGTCTCTCTCTGGTAAATATATCCATGACCATGTCTCTCTCTCTGGTAAATATATCCATGACCATGTCTCTCTCTCTCTCTGGTAAATATATCCATGACCATGTCTCTCTCTCTGGTAAATATATCCATGACCATGTCTCTCTCTGGTAAATATATCCATGACCATGTCTCTCTCTCTGGTAAATATATCCATGACCATGTCTCTCTCTGGTAAATATATCCATGACCATGTCTCTCTCTGGTAAATATATCCATGACCATGTCTCTCTCTGGTAAATATATCCATGACCATGTCTCTCTCTCTGGTAAATATATCCATGACCATGTCTCTCTCTCTGGTAAATATATCCATGACCATGTCTCTCTCTCTGGTAAATATATCCATGACCATGTCTCTCTCTCTGGTAAATATATCCATGACCATGTCTCTCTCTGGTAAATATATCCATGACCATGTCTCTCTCTCTGGTAAATATATCCATGACCATGTCTCTCTCTGGTAAATATATCCATGACCATGTCTCTCTCTCTGGTAAATATATCCATGACCATGTCTCTCTCTGGTAAATATATCCATGACCATGTCTCTCTCTCTGGTAAATATATCCATGACCATGTCTCTCTCTCTGGTAAATATATCCATGACCATGTCTCTCTCTCTGGTAAATATATCCATGACCATGTCTCTCTCTCTGGTAAATATATCCATGACCATGTCTCTCTCTGGTAAATATATCCATGACCATGTCTCTCTCTCTGGTAAATATATCCATGACCATGTCTCTCTCTGGTAAATATATCCATGACCATGTCTCTCTCTGGTAAATATATCCATGACCATGTCTCTCTCTCTGGTAAATATATCCATGACCATGTCTCTCTCTCTGGTAAATATATCCATGACCATGTCTCTCTCTGGTAAATATATCCATGACCATGTCTCTCTCTGGTAAATATATCCATGACCATGTCTCTCTCTCTGGTAATTATATCCATGACCATGTCTCTCTCTCTGGTAAATATATCCATGACCATGTCTCTCTCTCTGGTAAATATATCCATGACCATGTCTCTCTCTGGTAAATATATCCATGACCATGTCTCTCTCTCTGGTAAATATATCCATGACCATGTCTCTCTCTGGTAAATATATCCATGACCATGTCTCTCTCTCTGGTAAATATATCCATGACCATGTCTCTCTGGTAAATATATCCATGACCATGTCTCTCTCTCTGGTAATTATATCCATGACCATGTCTCTCTCTGGTAAATATATCCATGACCATGTCTCTCTCTCTGGTAAATATATCCATGACCATGTCTCTCTCTCTCTCTGGTAAATATATCCATGACCATGTCTCTCTCTCTGGTAAATATATCCATGACCATGTCTCTCTCTGGTAAATATATCCATGACCATGTCTCTCTCTCTGGTAAATATATCCATGACCATGTCTCTCTCTGGTAAATATATCCATGACCATGTCTCTCTCTGGTAAATATATACATGACCATGTCTCTCTCTGGTAAATATATCCATGACCATGTCTCTCTCTCTCTCTGGTAAATATATCCATGACCATGTCTCTCTCTCTGGTAAATATATCCATGACCATGTCTCTCTCTGGTAAATATATCCATGACCATGTCTCTCTCTCTGGTAAATATATCCATGACCATGTCTCTCTCTGGTAAATATATCCATGACCATGTCTCTCTCTGGTAAATATATCCATGACCATGTCTCTCTCTGGTAAATATATCCATGACCATGTCTCTCTCTCTGGTAAATATATCCATGACCATGTCTCTCTCTCTGGTAAATATATCCATGACCATGTCTCTCTCTCTGGTAAATATATCCATGACCATGTCTCTCTCTCTGGTAAATATATCCATGACCATGTCTCTCTCTGGTAAATATATCCATGACCATGTCTCTCTCTCTGGTAAATATATCCATGACCATGTCTCTCTCTGGTAAATATATCCATGACCATGTCTCTCTCTCTGGTAAATATATCCATGACCATGTCTCTCTCTGGTAAATATATCCATGACCATGTCTCTCTCTCTGGTAAATATATCCATGACCATGTCTCTCTCTCTGGTAAATATATCCATGACCATGTCTCTCTCTCTGGTAAATATATCCATGACCATGTCTCTCTCTCTGGTAAATATATCCATGACCATGTCTCTCTCTGGTAAATATATCCATGACCATGTCTCTCTCTCTGGTAAATATATCCATGACCATGTCTCTCTCTGGTAAATATATCCATGACCATGTCTCTCTCTGGTAAATATATCCATGACCATGTCTCTCTCTCTGGTAAATATATCCATGACCATGTCTCTCTCTCTGGTAAATATATCCATGACCATGTCTCTCTCTGGTAAATATATCCATGACCATGTCTCTCTCTGGTAAATATATCCATGACCATGTCTCTCTCTCTGGTAATTATATCCATGACCATGTCTCTCTCTCTGGTAAATATATCCATGACCATGTCTCTCTCTCTGGTAAATATATCCATGACCATGTCTCTCTCTGGTAAATATATCCATGACCATGTCTCTCTCTCTGGTAAATATATCCATGACCATGTCTCTCTCTGGTAAATATATCCATGACCATGTCTCTCTCTCTGGTAAATATATCCATGACCATGTCTCTCTGGTAAATATATCCATGACCATGTCTCTCTCTCTGGTAATTATATCCATGACCATGTCTCTCTCTGGTAAATATATCCATGACCATGTCTCTCTCTCTGGTAAATATATCCATGACCATGTCTCTCTCTCTCTCTGGTAAATATATCCATGACCATGTCTCTCTCTCTGGTAAATATATCCATGACCATGTCTCTCTCTGGTAAATATATCCATGACCATGTCTCTCTCTCTGGTAAATATATCCATGACCATGTCTCTCTCTGGTAAATATATCCATGACCATGTCTCTCTCTGGTAAATATATCCATGACCATGTCTCTCTCTGGTAAATATATCCATGACCATGTCTCTCTCTCTGGTAAATATATCCATGACCATGTCTCTCTCTCTGGTAAATATATCCATGACCATGTCTCTCTCTCTGGTAAATATATCCATGACCATGTCTCTCTCTCTGGTAAATATATCCATGACCATGTCTCTCTCTGGTAAATATATCCATGACCATGTCTCTCTCTCTGGTAAATATATCCATGACCATGTCTCTCTCTCTGGTAAATATATCCATGACCATGTCTCTCTCTCTGGTAAATATATCATGACCATGTCTCTCTCTGGTAAATATATCCATGACCATGTCTCTCTCTCTGGTAAATATATCCATGACCATGTCTCTCTCTCTGGTAAATATATCCATGACCATGTCTCTCTCTCTGGTAAATATATCCATGACCATGTCTCTCTCTGGTAAATATATCCATGACCATGTCTCTCTCTCTCTGGTAAATATATCCATGACCATGTCTCTCTCTCTGGTAAATATATCCATGACCATGTCTCTCTCTGGTAAATACAGTGGGGAGAACAAGTATTTGATACACTGCCGATTTTGCAGGTTTTCCTACTTACAAAGCATGTAGAGGTCTGTAATTTTTATCATAGGTACACTTCAACTGTGAGAGACGGAACCTAAAACAAAAATCCAGAAAATCACATTGTATGATTTTTAAATAATTAATTTGCATTTTATTGCATGACATAAGTATTTGATCACCTACCAACCAGTAAGAATTCCGGCTCTCACAGACCTGTTAGTTTTTCTTTAAGAAGCCCTCCTGTTCTCCACTCATTACCTGTATTAACTGCACCTGTTTGAACTCGTTACCTGTATAAAAGACACCTGTCCACACACTCAATCAAACAGATTCCAACCTCTCCACAATGGCCAAGACCAGAGAGCTGTGTAAGGACATCAGGGATAAACTTATAGACCTGCACAAGGCTGGGATGGGCTACAGGACAATAGGCAAGCAGCTTGGTGAGAAGGAAACAACTGTTGGCGCAATTATTAGAAAATGGAAGAAGTTCAAGATGACGGTCAATCACCCTCGGTCTGGGGCTCCATGCAAGATTTCACCTCGTGGGGCATCAATGATCATGAGGAAGGTGAGGGATCAGCCCAGAACTACACGGCAGGACCTGGTCAATGACCTGAAGAGAGCTGGGACCACAGTCTCAAAGAAAACCATTAGTAACACACTACGCCGTCATGGATTAAAATCCTGCAGCGCACGCAAGGTCCCCCTGCTTAAGCCAGTGCATGTCCAGGCCTGTCTGAAGTTTGCCAATGACCATCTGGATGATCCAGAGGAGGAATGGGAGAAGGTCATGTGGTCTGATGAGACAAAAATAGAGCTTTTTGGTCTAACTCCACTCGCCGTGTTTGGAGGAAGAAGAAGTATGAGTACAACCCCAAGAACACCATCCCAACCGTGAAGCATGGAGGTGGAAACATCATTCTTTGGGGATGCTTTTCTGCAAAGGGGACAGGACGACTGCACCGTATTGAGGGGAGGATGGATGGGGCCATGTATCGCGAGATCTTGGCCAACAACCTCCTTCCCTCAGTAAGAGCATTGAAGATGGGTCGTGGCTGGGTCTTCCAGCATGACAACGACACAAAGCACACAGCCATGGCAACTAAGGAGTGGCTCCGTAAGAAGCATCTCAAGGTCCTGGAGTGGCCTAGCCAGTCTCCAGACCTGAACCCAATAGAAAATCTTTGGAGGGAGCTGAAACTCCGTATTGCCCAGCGACAGCCCCGAAACCTGAAGGATCTGGAGAAGATCTGTAGGGAGGAGTGGGCCAAAATCCCTGCTGCAGTGTGTGCAAACCTAGTCAAGAACTACAGGAAACGTATGATCTCTGTAATTGCAAACAAAGGTTTCTGTACCAAATATTAAGTTCTGCTTTTCTGATGTATCAAATACTTATGTCATGCAATAAAATGCAAATTAATTACTTAAAAATCATACAATGTGATTTTCTGGATTTTTGTTTTAGATTCCGTCTCTCATAGTTGAAGTGTACCTATGATAAAAATTACAGACCTCTACATGCTTTGTAAGTAGGAAAACCTGCAAAATCGGCAGTGTATCAAATACTTGTTCTCCCCACTGTATATCCATGGCCATGTCTCTCTCTGGTAATTATATCCATGACCATGTCTCTCTCTCTGGTAAATATATCCATGACCATGTCTCTCTCTCTGGTAATTATATCCATGACCATGTCTCTCTCTCTGGTAAATATATCCATGACCATGTCTCTCTCTCTGGTAAATATATCCATGACCATGTCTCTCTCTGGTAAATATATCCATGACCATGTCTCTCTCTCTGGTAAATATATCCATGACCATGTCTCTCTCTCTGGTAAATATATCCATGACCATGTCTCTCTCTGGTAAATATATCCATGACCATGTCTCTCTCTGGTAAATATATGCATGACCATGTCTCTCTCTCTGGTAAATATATCCATGACCATGTCTCTCTGGTAAATATATCCATGACCATGTCTCTCTCTCTGGTAAATATATCCATGACCATGTCTCTCTCTGGTAAATATATCCATGACCATGTCTCTCTCTCTGGTAAATATATCCATGACCATGTCTCTCTCTCTGGTAAATATATCCATGACCATGTCTCTCTCTGGTAAATATATCCATGACCATGTCTCTCTCTGGTAAATATATGCATGACCATGTCTCTCTCTCTGGTAATTATATCCATGACCATGTCTCTCTCTCTGGTAAATATATCCATGACCATGTCTCTCTCTCTGGTAATTATATCCATGACCATGTCTCTCTCTCTGGTAAATATATCCATGACCATGTCTCTCTCTCTGGTAAATATATCCATGACCATGTCTCTCTCTGGTAAATATATCCATGACCATGTCTCTCTCTCTGGTAAATATATCCATGACCATGTCTCTCTCTCTGGTAAATATATCCATGACCATGTCTCTCTCTGGTAAATATATCCATGACCATGTCTCTCTCTCTGGTAAATATATCCATGACCATGTCTCTCTCTCTGGTAAATATATCCATGACCATGTCTCTCTCTCTGGTAAATATATCCATGACCATGTCTCTCTCTGGTAAATATATCCATGACCATGTCTCTCTCTCTGGTAAATATATACATGACCATGTCTCTCTGGTAAATATATCCATGACCATGTCTCTCTCTCTGGTAAATATATCCATGACCATGTCTCTCTCTGGTAAATATATCCATGACCATGTCTCTCTCTCTGGTAAATATATGCATGACCATGTCTCTCTCTGGTAAATATATCCATGACCATGTCTCTCTCTGGTAAATATATCCATGACCATGTCTCTCTCTCTGGTAAATATATCCATGACCATGTCTCTCTCTGGTAAATATATCCATGACCATGTCTATCTCTCTGGTAAATATATGCATGACCATGTCTCTCTCTCTGGTAAATATATCCATGACCATGTCTCTCTCTCTGGTAAATATATCCATGACCATGTCTCTCTCTGGTAAATATATCCATGACCATGTCTCTCTCTCTGGTAAATATATCCATGACCATGTCTCTCTCTCTGGTAAATATATCCATGACCATGTCTCTCTCTGGTAAATATATCCATGACCATGTCTCTCTCTGGTAAATATATCCATGACCATGTCTCTCTCTGGTAAATATATCCATGACCATGTCTCTCTCTCTGGTAAATATATCCATGACCATGTCTCTCTCTGGTAAATATATCCATGACCATGTCTCTCTCTGGTAAATATATCCATGACCATGTCTCTCTCTGGTAAATATATCCATGTCTCTCTCTCTGGTAAATATATGCATGACCATGTCTCTCTCTCTGGTAATTATATCCATGACCATGTCTCTCTCTCTGGTAAATATATCCATGACCATGTCTCTCTCTCTGGTAATTATATCCATGACCATGTCTCTCTCTCTGGTAAATATATCCATGACCATGTCTCTCTCTCTGGTAAATATATCCATGACCATGTCTCTCTCTGGTAAATATATCCATGACCATGTCTCTCTCTCTGGTAAATATATCATGACCATGTCTCTCTCTGGTAAATATATCCATGACCATGTCTCTCTCTGGTAAATATATCCATGACCATGTCTCTCTCTCTGGTAAATATATCCATGACCATGTCTCTCTCTCTGGTAAATATATCCATGACCATGTCTCTCTCTCTGGTAAATATATCCATGACCATGTCTCTCTCTGGTAAATATATCCATGACCATGTCTCTCTCTCTGGTAAATATATACATGACCATGTCTCTCTGGTAAATATATCCATGACCATGTCTCTCTCTCTGGTAAATATATCCATGACCATGTCTCTCTCTGGTAAATATATCCATGACCATGTCTCTCTCTCTGGTAAATATATGCATGACCATGTCTCTCTCTGGTAAATATATCCATGACCATGTCTCTCTCTGGTAAATATATCCATGACCATGTCTCTCTCTCTGGTAAATATATCCATGACCATGTCTCTCTCTGGTAAATATATCCATGACCATGTCTCTCTCTCTGGTAAATATATGCATGACCATGTCTCTCTCTCTGGTAAATATATCCATGACCATGTCTCTCTCTCTGGTAAATATATCCATGACCATGTCTCTCTCTGGTAATTATATCCATGACCATGTCTCTCTCTCTGGTAAATATATCCATGACCATGTCTCTCTCTCTGGTAAATATATCCATGACCATGTCTCTCTCTGGTAAATATATCCATGACCATGTCTCTCTCTCTGGTAAATATATCCATGACCATGTCTCTCTCTCTGGTAAATATATCCATGACCATGTCTCTCTCTGGTAAATATATCCATGACCATGTCTCTCTCTCTGGTAAATATATCCATGACCATGTCTCTCTCTCTGGTAAATATATCCATGACCATGTCTCTCTCTCTGGTAAATATATCCATGACCATGTCTCTCTCTGGTAAATATATCCATGACCATGTCTCTCTCTCTGGTAAATATATACATGACCATGTCTCTCTGGTAAATATATCCATGACCATGTCTCTCTCTCTGGTAAATATATCCATGACCATGTCTCTCTCTGGTAAATATATCCATGACCATGTCTCTCTCTCTGGTAAATATATGCATGACCATGTCTCTCTCTGGTAAATATATCCATGACCATGTCTCTCTCTGGTAAATATATCCATGACCATGTCTCTCTCTCTGGTAAATATATCCATGACCATGTCTCTCTCTGGTAAATATATCCATGACCATGTCTATCTCTCTGGTAAATATATGCATGACCATGTCTCTCTCTCTGGTAAATATATCCATGACCATGTCTCTCTCTCTGGTAAATATATCCATGACCATGTCTCTCTCTGGTAAATATATCCATGACCATGTCTCTCTCTCTGGTAAATATATCCATGACCATGTCTCTCTCTCTGGTAAATATATCCATGACCATGTCTCTCTCTGGTAAATATATCCATGACCATGTCTCTCTCTGGTAAATATATCCATGACCATGTCTCTCTCTGGTAAATATATCCATGTCTCTCTCTCTGGTAAATATATGCATGACCATGTCTCTCTCTCTGGTAATTATATCCATGACCATGTCTCTCTCTCTGGTAAATATATCCATGACCATGTCTCTCTCTCTGGTAATTATATCCATGACCATGTCTCTCTCTCTGGTAAATATATCCATGACCATGTCTCTCTCTCTGGTAAATATATCCATGACCATGTCTCTCTCTGGTAAATATATCCATGACCATGTCTCTCTCTCTGGTAAATATATCATGACCATGTCTCTCTCTGGTAAATATATCCATGACCATGTCTCTCTCTGGTAAATATATCCATGACCATGTCTCTCTCTCTGGTAAATATATCCATGACCATGTCTCTCTCTCTGGTAAATATATCCATGACCATGTCTCTCTCTCTGGTAAATATATCCATGACCATGTCTCTCTCTGGTAAATATATCCATGACCATGTCTCTCTCTCTGGTAAATATATCCATGACCATGTCTCTCTCTGGTAAATATATCCATGACCATGTCTCTCTCTCTGGTAAATATATGCATGACCATGTCTCTCTCTGGTAAATATATCCATGACCATGTCTCTCTCTGGTAAATATATCCATGACCATGTCTCTCTCTCTGGTAAATATATCCATGACCATGTCTCTCTCTGGTAAATATATCCATGACCATGTCTATCTCTCTGGTAAATATATGCATGACCATGTCTCTCTCTCTGGTAAATATATCCATGACCATGTCTCTCTCTCTGGTAAATATATCCATGACCATGTCTCTCTCTGGTAAATATATCCATGACCATGTCTCTCTCTCTGGTAAATATATCCATGACCATGTCTCTCTCTCTGGTAAATATATCCATGACCATGTCTCTCTCTGGTAAATATATCCATGACCATGTCTCTCTCTGGTAAATATATCCATGACCATGTCTCTCTCTGGTAAATATATCCATGACCATGTCTCTCTCTCTGGTAAATATATCCATGACCATGTCTCTCTCTGGTAAATATATCCATGACCATGTCTCTCTCTGGTAAATATATCCATGACCATGTCTCTCTCTGGTAAATATATCCATGTCTCTCTCTCTGGTAAATATATGCATGACCATGTCTCTCTCTCAGGTAATTATATCCATGACCATGTCTCTCTCTCTGGTAAATATATCCATGACCATGTCTCTCTCTCTGGTAATTATATCCATGACCATGTCTCTCTCTCTGGTAAATATATCCATGACCATGTCTCTCTCTCTGGTAAATATATCCATGACCATGTCTCTCTCTGGTAAATATATCCATGACCATGTCTCTCTCTCTGGTAAATATATCATGACCATGTCTCTCTCTGGTAAATATATCCATGACCATGTCTCTCTCTGGTAAATATATCCATGACCATGTCTCTCTCTCTGGTAAATATATCCATGACCATGTCTCTCTCTCTGGTAAATATATCCATGACCATGTCTCTCTCTCTGGTAAATATATCCATGACCATGTCTCTCTCTGGTAAATATATCCATGACCATGTCTCTCTCTCTGGTAAATATATACATGACCATGTCTCTCTGGTAAATATATCCATGACCATGTCTCTCTCTCTGGTAAATATATCCATGACCATGTCTCTCTCTGGTAAATATATCCATGACCATGTCTCTCTCTCTGGTAAATATATGCATGACCATGTCTCTCTCTGGTAAATATATCCATGACCATGTCTCTCTCTGGTAAATATATCCATGACCATGTCTCTCTCTCTGGTAAATATATCCATGACCATGTCTCTCTCTGGTAAATATATCCATGACCATGTCTCTCTCTCTGGTAAATATATGCATGACCATGTCTCTCTCTCTGGTAAATATATCCATGACCATGTCTCTCTCTCTGGTAAATATATCATGACCATGTCTCTCTCTGGTAAATATATCCATGACCATGTCTCTCTCTGGTAAATATATCCATGACCATGTCTCTCTCTCTGGTAAATATATCCATGACCATGTCTCTCTCTCTGGTAAATATATCCATGACCATGTCTCTCTCTGGTAAATATATCCATGACCATGTCTCTCTCTCTGGTAAATATATCCATGACCATGTCTCTCTCTCTGGTAAATATATCCATGACCATGTCTCTCTCTCTGGTAAATATATCCATGACCATGTCTCTCTCTCTGGTAAATATATCATGACCATGTCTCTCTCTGGTAAATATATCCATGACCATGTCTCTCTCTCTGGTAAATATATCCATGACCATGTCTCTCTCTCTGGTAAATATATCCATGACCATGTCTCTCTCTGGTAAATATATCCATGACCATGTCTCTCTCTCTGGTAAATATATCCATGACCATGTCTCTCTCTCTGGTAAATATATCCATGACCATGTCTCTCTCTCTGGTAAATATATCCATGACCATGTCTCTCTCTGGTAAATATATCCATGACCATGTCTCTCTCTCTGGTAAATATATCCATGACCATGTCTCTCTCTCTGGTAAATATATCCATGACCATGTCTCTCTCTGGTAAATATATCCATGACCATGTCTCTCTCTCTGGTAAATATATCCATGACCATGTCTCTCTCTGGTAAATATATCCATGACCATGTCTCTCTCTCTGGTAAATATATGCATGACCATGTCTCTCTCTCTGGTAAATATATCCATGACCATGTCTCTCTCTGGTAAATATATCCATGACCATGTCTCTCTCTCTGGTAAATATATGCATGACCATGTCTCTCTCTGGTAAATATATCCATGACCATGTCTCTCTCTGGTAAATATATCCATGACCATGTCTCTCTCTCTGGTAAATATATCCATGACCATGTCTCTCTCTGGTAAATATATCCATGACCATGTCTCTCTCTCTGGTAAATATATGCATGACCATGTCTCTCTCTCTGGTAAATATATCCATGACCATGTCTCTCTCTCTGGTAAATATATCATGACCATGTCTCTCTCTGGTAAATATATCCATGACCATGTCTCTCTCTGGTAAATATATCCATGACCATGTCTCTCTCTCTGGTAAATATATCCATGACCATGTCTCTCTCTCTGGTAAATATATCCATGACCATGTCTCTCTCTGGTAAATATATCCATGACCATGTCTCTCTCTCTGGTAAATATATCCATGACCATGTCTCTCTCTCTGGTAAATATATCCATGACCATGTCTCTCTCTCTGGTAAATATATCCATGACCATGTCTCTCTCTCTGGTAAATATATCATGACCATGTCTCTCTCTGGTAAATATATCCATGACCATGTCTCTCTCTCTGGTAAATATATCCATGACCATGTCTCTCTCTCTGGTAAATATATCCATGACCATGTCTCTCTCTGGTAAATATATCCATGACCATGTCTCTCTCTCTGGTAAATATATCCATGACCATGTCTCTCTCTCTGGTAAATATATCCATGACCATGTCTCTCTCTCTGGTAAATATATCCATGACCATGTCTCTCTCTGGTAAATATATCCATGACCATGTCTCTCTCTCTGGTAAATATATCCATGACCATGTCTCTCTCTCTGGTAAATATATCCATGACCATGTCTCTCTCTGGTAAATATATCCATG
The DNA here is from genome assembly GCF_045679555.1 of Salvelinus alpinus. Lineage (NCBI taxonomy): Eukaryota > Metazoa > Chordata > Actinopteri > Salmoniformes > Salmonidae > Salvelinus > Salvelinus alpinus. Next base: position 98,095,249 of record NC_092090.1, read on the forward strand.
ACCATGTCTCTCTCTCTGGTAAATATATCCATGACCATGTCTCTCTCTCTGGTAAATATATCCATGACCATGTCTCTCTCTCTGGTAAATATATCATGACCATGTCTCTCTCTGGTAAATATATCCATGACCATGTCTCTCTCTCTGGTAAATATATCCATGACCATGTCTCTCTCTCTGGTAAATATATCCATGACCATGTCTCTCTCTCTGGTAAATATATCCATGACCATGTCTCTCTCTGGTAAATATATCCATGACCATGTCTCTCTCTCTCTGGTAAATATATCCATGACCATGTCTCTCTCTCTGGTAAATATATCCATGACCATGTCTCTCTCTGGTAAATACAGTGGGGAGAACAAGTATTTGATACACTGCCGATTTTGCAGGTTTTCCTACTTACAAAGCATGTAGAGGTCTGTAATTTTTATCATAGGTACACTTCAACTGTGAGAGACGGAATCTAAAACAAAAATCCAGAAAATCACATTGTATGATTTTTAAATAATTAATTTGCATTTTATTGCATGACATAAGTATTTGATCACCTACCAACCAGTAAGAATTCCGGCTCTCACAGACCTGTTAGTTTTTCTTTAAGAAGCCCTCCTGTTCTCCACTCATTACCTGTATTAACTGCACCTGTTTGAACTCGTTACCTGTATAAAAGACACCTGTCCACACACTCAATCAAACAGACTCCAACCTCTCCACAATGGCCAAGACCAGAGAGCTGTGTAAGGACATCAGGGATAAAATTATAGACCTGCACAAGGCTGGGATGGGCTACAGGACAATAGGCAAGCAGCTTGGTGAGAAGGAAACAACTGTTGGCGCAATTATTAGAAAATGGAAGAAGTTCAAGATGACGGTCAATCACCCTCGGTCTGGGGCTCCATGCAAGATTTCACCTCGTGGGGCATCAATGATCATGAGGAAGGTGAGGGATCAGCCCAGAACTACACGGCAGGACCTGGTCAATGACCTGAAGAGAGCTGGGACCACAGTCTCAAAGAAAACCATTAGTAACACACTACGCCGTCATGGATTAAAATCCTGCAGCGCACGCAAGGTCCCCCTGCTTAAGCCAGTGCATGTCCAGGCCTGTCTGAAGTTTGCCAATGACCATCTGGATGATCCAGAGGAGGAATGGGAGAAGGTCATGTGGTCTGATGAGACAAAAATAGAGCTTTTTGGTCTAACTCCACTCGCCGTGTTTGGAGGAAGAAGAAGTATGAGTACAACCCCAAGAACACCATCCCAACCGTGAAGCATGGAGGTGGAAACATCATTCTTTGGGGATGCTTTTCTGCAAAGGGGACAGGACGACTGCACCGTATTGAGGGGAGGATGGATGGGGCCATGTATCGCGAGATCTTGGCCAACAACCTCCTTCCCTCAGTAAGAGCATTGAAGATGGGTCGTGGCTGGGTCTTCCAGCATGACAACGACACAAAGCACACAGCCATGGCAACTAAGGAGTGGCTCCGTAAGAAGCATCTCAAGGTCCTGGAGTGGCCTAGCCAGTCTCCAGACCTGAACCCAATAGAAAATCTTTGGAGGGAGCTGAAACTCCGTATTGCCCAGCGACAGCCCCGAAACCTGAAGGATCTGGAGAAGATCTGTAGGGAGGAGTGGGCCAAAATCCCTGCTGCAGTGTGTGCAAACCTAGTCAAGAACTACAGGAAACGTATGATCTCTGTAATTGCAAACAAAGGTTTCTGTACCAAATATTAAGTTCTGCTTTTCTGATGTATCAAATACTTATGTCATGCAATAAAATGCAAATTAATTACTTAAAAATCATACAATGTGATTTTCTGGATTTTTGTTTTAGATTCCGTCTCTCATAGTTGAAGTGTACCTATGATAAAAATTACAGACCTCTACATGCTTTGTAAGTAGGAAAACCTGCAAAATCGGCAGTGTATCAAATACTTGTTCTCCCCACTGTATATCCATGGCCATGTCTCTCTCTGGTAATTATATCCATGACCATGTCTCTCTCTCTGGTAAATATATCCATGACCATGTCTCTCTCTCTGGTAATTATATCCATGACCATGTCTCTCTCTCTGGTAAATATATCCATGACCATGTCTCTCTCTCTGGTAAATATATCCATGACCATGTCTCTCTCTGGTAAATATATCCATGACCATGTCTCTCTCTCTGGTAAATATATCCATGACCATGTCTCTCTCTCTGGTAAATATATCCATGACCATGTCTCTCTCTGGTAAATATATCCATGACCATGTCTCTCTCTCTGGTAAATATATCCATGACCATGTCTCTCTCTCTGGTAAATATATCCATGACCATGTCTCTCTCTGGTAAATATATCCATGACCATGTCTCTCTCTGGTAAATATATCCATGACCATGTCTCTCTCTGGTAAATATATGCATGACCATGTCTCTCTCTCTGGTAAATATATCCATGACCATGTCTCTCTCTGGTAAATATATCCATGACCATGTCTCTCTCTGGTAAATATATCCATGACCATGTCTCTCTCTGGTAAATATATCCATGTCTCTCTCTCTGGTAAATATATCCATGACCATGTCTCTCTCTGGTAAATATATCCATGACCATGTCTCTCTCTGGTAAATATATCCATGACCATGTCTCTCTCTGGTAAATATATCCATGACCATGTCTCTCTCTCTGGTAAATATATCCATGACCATGTCTCTCTCTCTGGTAAATATATCCATGACCATGTCTCTCTCTGGTAAATATATCCATGACCATGTCTCTCTCTGGTAAATATATCCATGACCATGTCTCTCTCTCTGGTAAATATATCCATGACCATGTCTCTCTCTCTGGTAAATATATCCATGACCATGTCTCTCTCTCTGGTAAATATATCCATGACCATGTCTCTCTCTCTGGTAAATATATCCATGACCATGTCTCTCTCTGGTAAATATATCCATGACCATGTCTCTCTCTCTGGTAAATATATCCATGACCATGTCTCTCTCTCTGGTAAATATATCCATGACCATGTCTCTCTCTCTGGTAAATATATCATGACCATGTCTCTCTCTGGTAAATATATCCATGACCATGTCTCTCTCTCTGGTAAATATATCCATGACCATGTCTCTCTCTCTGGTAAATATATCCATGACCATGTCTCTCTCTCTGGTAAATATATCCATGACCATGTCTCTCTCTGGTAAATATATCCATGACCATGTCTCTCTCTCTCTGGTAAATATATCCATGACCATGTCTCTCTCTCTGGTAAATATATCCATGACCATGTCTCTCTCTGGTAAATACAGTGGGGAGAACAAGTATTTGATACACTGCCGATTTTGCAGGTTTTCCTACTTACAAAGCATGTAGAGGTCTGTAATTTTTATCATAGGTACACTTCAACTGTGAGAGACGGAATCTAAAACAAAAATCCAGAAAATCACATTGTATGATTTTTAAATAATTAATTTGCATTTTATTGCATGACATAAGTATTTGATCACCTACCAACCAGTAAGAATTCCGGCTCTCACAGACCTGTTAGTTTTTCTTTACGAAGCCCTCCTGTTCTCCACTCATTACCTGTATTAACTGCACCTGTTTGAACTCGTTACCTGTATAAAAGACACCTGTCCACACACTCAATCAAACAGATTCCAACCTCTCCACAATGGCCAAGACCAGAGAGCTGTGTAAGGACATCAGGGATAAAATTATAGACCTGCACAAGGCTGGGATGGGCTACAGGACAATAGGCAAGCAGCTTGGTGAGAAGGAAACAACTGTTGGCGCAATTATTAGAAAATGGAAGAAGTTCAAGATGACGGTCAATCACCCTCGGTCTGGGGCTCCATGCAAGATTTCACCTCGTGGGGCATCAATGATCATGAGGAAGGTGAGGGATCAGCCCAGAACTACACGGCAGGACCTGGTCAATGACCTGAAGAGAGCTGGGACCACAGTCTCAAAGAAAACCATTAGTAACACACTACGCCGTCATGGATTAAAATCCTGCAGCGCACGCAAGGTCCCCCTGCTTAAGCCAGTGCATGTCCAGGCCTGTCTGAAGTTTGCCAATGACCATCTGGATGATCCAGAGGAGGAATGGGAGAAGGTCATGTGGTCTGATGAGACAAAAATAGAGCTTTTTGGTCTAACTCCACTCGCCGTGTTTGGAGGAAGAAGAAGTATGAGTACAACCCCAAGAACACCATCCCAACCGTGAAGCATGGAGGTGGAAACATCATTCTTTGGGGATGCTTTTCTGCAAAGGGGACAGGACGACTGCACCGTATTGAGGGGAGGATGGATGGGGCCATGTATCGCGAGATCTTGGCCAACAACCTCCTTCCCTCAGTAAGAGCATTGAAGATGGGTCGTGGCTGGGTCTTCCAGCATGACAACGACACAAAGCACACAGCCATGGCAACTAAGGAGTGGCTCCGTAAGAAGCATCTCAAGGTCCTGGAGTGGCCTAGCCAGTCTCCAGACCTGAACCCAATAGAAAATCTTTGGAGGGAGCTGAAACTCCGTATTGCCCAGCGACAGCCCCGAAACCTGAAGGATCTGGAGAAGATCTGTAGGGAGGAGTGGGCCAAAATCCCTGCTGCAGTGTGTGCAAACCTAGTCAAGAACTACAGGAAACGTATGATCTCTGTAATTGCAAACAAAGGTTTCTGTACCAAATATTAAGTTCTGCTTTTCTGATGTATCAAATACTTATGTCATGCAATAAAATGCAAATTAATTACTTAAAAATCATACAATGTGATTTTCTGGATTTTTGTTTTAGATTCCGTCTCTCATAGTTGAAGTGTACCTATGATAAAAATTACAGACCTCTACATGCTTTGTAAGTAGGAAAACCTGCAAAATCGGCAGTGTATCAAATACTTGTTCTCCCCACTGTATATCCATGGCCATGTCTCTCTCTGGTAATTATATCCATGACCATGTCTCTCTCTCTGGTAAATATATCCATGACCATGTCTCTCTCTCTGGTAATTATATCCATGACCATGTCTCTCTCTCTGGTAAATATATCCATGACCATGTCTCTCTCTCTGGTAAATATATCCATGACCATGTCTCTCTCTGGTAAATATATCCATGACCATGTCTCTCTCTCTGGTAAATATATCCATGACCATGTCTCTCTCTCTGGTAAATATATCCATGACCATGTCTCTCTCTGGTAAATATATCCATGACCATGTCTCTCTCTCTGGTAAATATATCCATGACCATGTCTCTCTCTCTGGTAAATATATCCATGACCATGTCTCTCTCTGGTAAATATATCCATGACCATGTCTCTCTCTCTGGTAAATATATCCATGACCATGTCTCTCTCTCTGGTAAATATATCCATGACCATGTCTCTCTCTCTGGTAAATATATCCATGACCATGTCTCTCTCTGGTAAATATATCCATGACCATGTCTCTCTCTCTGGTAAATATATACATGACCATGTCTCTCTGGTAAATATATCCATGACCATGTCTCTCTCTCTGGTAAATATATCCATGACCATGTCTCTCTCTGGTAAATATATCCATGACCATGTCTCTCTCTCTGGTAAATATATGCATGACCATGTCTCTCTCTGGTAAATATATCCATGACCATGTCTCTCTCTGGTAAATATATCCATGACCATGTCTCTCTCTCTGGTAAATATATCCATGACCATGTCTCTCTCTGGTAAATATATCCATGACCATGTCTCTCTCTCTGGTAAATATATGCATGACCATGTCTCTCTCTCTGGTAAATATATCCATGACCATGTCTCTCTCTCTGGTAAATATATCCATGACCATGTCTCTCTCTGGTAAATATATCCATGACCATGTCTCTCTCTCTGGTAAATATATCCATGACCATGTCTCTCTCTCTGGTAAATATATCCATGACCATGTCTCTCTCTGGTAAATATATCCATGACCATGTCTCTCTCTGGTAAATATATCCATGACCATGTCTCTCTCTGGTAAATATATCCATGACCATGTCTCTCTCTCTGGTAAATATATCCATGACCATGTCTCTCTCTGGTAAATATATCCATGACCATGTCTCTCTCTGGTAAATATATCCATGACCATGTCTCTCTCTGGTAAATATATCCATGTCTCTCTCTCTGGTAAATATATCCATGACCATGTCTCTCTCTGGTAAATATATCCATGACCATGTCTCTCTCTGGTAAATATATCCATGACCATGTCTCTCTCTGGTAAATATATCCATGACCATGTCTCTCTCTCTGGTAAATATATCCATGACCATGTCTCTCTCTCTGGTAAATATATCCATGACCATGTCTCTCTCTGGTAAATATATCCATGACCATGTCTCTCTCTCTGGTAAATATATCCATGACCATGTCTCTCTCTCTGGTAAATATATCCATGACCATGTCTCTCTCTGGTAAATATATCCATGACCATGTCTCTCTCTCTGGTAAATATATCCATGACCATGTCTCTCTCTCTGGTAAATATATCCATGACCATGTCTCTCTCTGGTAAATATATCCATGACCATGTCTCTCTCTCTGGTAAATATATCCATGACCATGTCTCTCTCTGGTAAATATATCCATGACCATGTCTCTCTCTCTGGTAAATATATCCATGACCATGTCTCTCTCTCTGGTAAATATATCCATGACCATGTCTCTCTCTCTGGTAAATATATACATGACCATGTCTCTCTCTGGTAAATATATCCATGACCATGTCTCTCTCTCTGGTAAATATATCCATGACCATGTCTCTCTCTCTGGTAAATATATACATGACCATGTCTCTCTCTGGTAAATATATCCATGACCATGTCTCTCTCTCTGGTAAATATATCCATGACCATGTCTCTCTCTCTGGTAAATATATCCATGACCATGTCTCTCTCTCTGGTAAATATATCCATGACCATGTCTCTCTCTCTGGTAAATATATCCATGACCATGTCTCTCTCTCTGGTAAATATATCCATGACCATGTCTCTCTCTCTGGTAAATATATCCATGACCATGTCTCTCTCTGGTAAATATATCCATGACCATGTCTCTCTCTGGTAAATATATCCATGACCATGTCTCTCTCTGGTAAATATATCCATGTCTCTCTCTCTGGTAAATATATCCATGACCATGTCTCTCTCTGGTAAATATATCCATGACCATGTCTCTCTCTGGTAAATATATCCATGACCATGTCTCTCTCTGGTAAATATATCCATGACCATGTCTCTCTCTCTGGTAAATATATCCATGACCATGTCTCTCTCTCTGGTAAATATATCCATGACCATGTCTCTCTCTGGTAAATATATCCATGACCATGTCTCTCTCTCTGGTAAATATATCCATGACCATGTCTCTCTCTCTGGTAAATATATCCATGACCATGTCTCTCTCTGGTAAATATATCCATGACCATGTCTCTCTCTCTGGTAAATATATCCATGACCATGTCTCTCTCTCTGGTAAATATATCCATGACCATGTCTCTCTCTGGTAAATATATCCATGACCATGTCTCTCTCTCTGGTAAATATATCCATGACCATGTCTCTCTCTGGTAAATATATCCATGACCATGTCTCTCTCTCTGGTAAATATATCCATGACCATGTCTCTCTCTCTGGTAAATATATCCATGACCATGTCTCTCTCTCTGGTAAATATATACATGACCATGTCTCTCTCTGGTAAATATATCCATGACCATGTCTCTCTCTCTGGTAAATATATCCATGACCATGTCTCTCTCTCTGGTAAATATATACATGACCATGTCTCTCTCTCTGGTAAATATATACATGACCATGTCTCTCTCTGGTAAATATATCCATGACCATGTCTCTCTCTCTGGTAAATATATCCATGACCATGTCTCTCTCTCTGGTAAATATATCCATGACCATGTCTCTCTCTCTGGTAAATATATCCATGACCATGTCTCTCTCTCTGGTAAATATATCCATGACCATGTCTCTCTCTCTGGTAAATATATCCATGACCATGTCTCTCTCTCTGGTAAATATATCCATGACCATGTCTCTCTCTGGTAAATATATCCATGACCATGTCTCTCTCTGGTAAATATATCCATGACCATGTCTCTCTCTGGTAAATATATCCATGACCATGTCTCTCTCTCTGGTAAATATATCCATGACCATGTCTCTCTCTCTGGTAAATATATCCATGACCATGTCTCTCTCTGGTAAATATATCCATGACCATGTCTCTCTCTCTGGTAAATATATCCATGACCATGTCTCTCTCTCTGGTAAATATATACATGACCATGTCTCTCTGGTAGATATATACATGACCATGTCTCTCGCTCTGGTAAATATATCCAGCCAGTTTTCCACCACTTTCCCATCATTGACTATTCTTTTTTCCGTGTCCGTCTCTCCGTCCCTCCCGTCCGACCAAGCACTCTCCTGTCCTGCTGTGTGTGTGTCTGTGCCTGAGCTATAAATAATCCCCACATGAAAAGGTGAATGTCCTCTTTCCCTCCATCCTTTTTTCCTTCTGTCCATCCTTCCTTCCTTCCCTCCTTCATTCCATCCTTCCCTCCATCCATCCTTCCTTTCCTTCCTTCCACCCCTCCATCTTTCCTTCGCTCCTTCCGTCCATCCTTCCTTCTCTCCTTCCCTTCATCCATACTTCCCTCCATTTATCCATGCATCCTTCCTTCCCTCCATCCCTCCTTTCATCCTTCCACACACACACACAGAGACACACACACAGAGACACACACACAGAGACACACACACACACACACACACACACACACACACACACACACACACACACACACACACACACACACACACACACACACACACACACACACACACACACACACACACACACACACACACACACACACACACACACACACTTATCCCCAACCACTTCCTCTACTCAGCTCTCCACAGGAACCCATTATTACTGGGCCGCACTTTAAAAATACCTGTCTGTAAAACCCCTGTCAATTACACTGTAATCCCCCCATGATGAAATCACAAATGGTGATATTTCCAACCCATGCCCTGAGACTACCGGGAGTACTTGTCCCTCTCTTATGTTCCTTCACTGTAGCTAGTACAGAATTACCCAACTTTAGATGTTAACGTCCAATGACCAGTCTACGAGGTAAATAATAAAAACGACCGAACGAAAGAAAGGAAAAATAAGTGATTGAACAATCAGGGGGAGGGAGGCGATGAAAAGTGAACAAAGAGGCCAAATGTTTTAATGCTAAAACCTTGCAACAACTACACCCCCTGAGGGCTGCTAGGCCGGTGGAGAGGACAGAGCAACATACTACACCCCCTGAGGGCTGCTAGGCCAGCGGAGAGGACAGAGGAACACACTACACCCCCTGAGTGATGCTAGGCCGGTGGAGAGGACAGAGCAACACACTACACCCCCTGAGTGCTGCTAGGCCAGCGGAGAGGACAGAGGAACACACTACACCCCCTGAGTGATGCTAGGCCGGTGGAGAGGACAGAGCAACATACTACACCCCCTGAGTGCTGCTAGGCCGGCGGAGAGGACAGAGGAACACACTACACCCCCTGAGTGATGCTAGGCCGGTGGAGAGGACAGAGCAACATACTACACCCCCTGAGTGCTGCTAGGCCAGCGGAGAGGACAGAGCAACATACTACACCCCCTGAGTGCTGCTAGACCGGCGGAGAGGACAGAGCAACATACTACACCCCCTGAGGGCTGCTAGACCAGCGGAGAGGACAGAGCAACACACTACACCCCCTGAGTGCTGCTAGGCCGGTGGAGAGGACAGAGCAACATACTACACCCCCTGAGTGCTGCTAGGCCGGTGGAGAGGACAGAGCAACATACTACACCCCCTGAGTGCTGCTAGGCCGGTGGAGAGGACAGAGCAACATACTACACCCCCTGAGTGCTGCTAGGCCGGTGGAGAGGACAGAGCAACACACTACACCCCCTGAGGGCTGCTAGACCGGCGGAGAGGACAGAGCAACTGCAGAATCAGCTCAATGCTCAATGACCAGAGTGTCAACACAACAATGCCACCAGAGACGGGGGGGACGGATGGGGGGGGCAGAGGCTACTACTATATTTCGTTATCGCTGACACACAGGGGTCACTGCTCAATACAATGGACCCCTGACCTTCCTGGCTGTCCATCTCCTGGCTGGGGGCCACAGGCCGTATCTCAACACTCCAAACTCATTCCTTCCCCTCACCACCTCACAGTCAGGGGGCCACAGGCCGTATCTCAACACTCCAAACTCATTCCTTCCCCTCACCACCTCACAGAGTCAGGGGGCCACAGGCCGTATCTCAACACTCCAAACTCATTCCTTCCCCTCACCACCTCACAGAGTCAGGGGGCCACAGGCCGTATCTCAACACTCCAAACTCATTCCTTCCCCTCACCACCTCACAGAGTCAGGGGGCCACAGGCCGTATCTCAACACTCCAAACTCATTCCTTCCCCTCACCACCTCACAGAGTCAGGGGGCCACAGGCCGTATCTCAACACTCCAAACTCATTCCTTCCCCTCACTACCTCACAGAGTCAGGGGGCCACAGGCCGTATCTCAAATGTCAGTCTTGGTTTCCTTTCCTCAAATCCTTTCCTTGTCTCCTTTCCTTCCTGTGCACTGACCTGGGAAGGAATCCTACAGCTGTCTGTCTGTCTGTCTGTCTGTCTGTCTGTCTGTCTGTCTGTCTGTCTGTCTGTCTGCATCAGTATAGACATAACTAGGAAACATAACGAGGAGTTTTTCTTAAAGGCACAGGGTTAAGGGTTAAGGGTTAAGGGTTAAGGGACAAACCACACACTACTACTCAAACCCCTTCAGTTGCCTCCTCTGCCCACAGTAACTCGGTATGGAGAAAACCATTTTATAGACCTGCCTCTGCCTCCCATCCTCCTCCCTTTGAGTCTAAATACTTAACTCGCTACAGAGTTTAGAACACTCTGATACTGGGTGTTAATCAGTGTCACAGAATTAACTATTAAACATTGTATATTAAAATCCTCTTCGCGTTACTCTCCCATGGAGAATGTTGTGGCTGTGGTTAATGTTCTGGTATATTGCCGATTTTGTATTTCCTATCTTCCGGCTGCCTGCTTCAGATTCATTTATTCCCCACCGATCGTCTGGGGTCTTAAAACAAGCTAAATAAGAAGCATGTGATGTGTCCGGTCAGAGGAGATGTTAATAAATATCTTAATGTATCCGGTCAGGGGCCCGAGGTGACGTTCATTAGGATCTTAATGGGATTCAAACAGTATAATGGAGGTATGTTGAAACAAAGTCCAGGCCAGGTCATGAGGTTAAAATGTTCCACGTAGATATATTTCTGGTCACCTTTCTAGACTTCCATACGGAAAGGTGATTGTAGATAAGGTGAAATATCACTTGACAAGAAGGCTCCTTAAATATCTCATATAACAAAGAGGGTGTGTTTACAAATGCCCGAATATTTTATAAATTGATGTAACTTTTATCTAACAAAGATATTAATAATGAATATCAATATTAGTCCCATTGAGGTCAGAAGACCCCAGTGAGATGGAAACATGGTGGTCTGTGTCAGCGTTGCGTTAAATTAGAATTGAAGTCAGTCAATTCAGGTAGTAACTTCAATATACTTTATATACACTGCTCAAAAAAAATAAAGGGAACACTTAAACAACACAATGTAACTCCAAGTCTTAATATTTAATAAGAATGTTTCATTCATTCAGATCTAGGATGTGTTATTTTAGTGTTCCCTTTATTTTTTTGAGCAGTGTATATATACTGTACCAGTCACAAGTTTGGATACACCTACTCATTCAGGGGTTTTTCTTTATTTTTACTATTTTCTAAATTGTAGAATAATAGTGAAGTGTTATGAAATAACACATATGGAATCATTTAGTAACCAAAAAAGTGTTAAACAAATCAAAGTAGATGTCACACCCACTGACCTTAGAGATCCTTTTATTTCTCTATTTGGTTAGGTCAGGGTGTGATTAGGGTGGGCATTCTAGTTTTTTGTTTTCTATGTTGGCCTGGTATGGTTCCCAATCAGAGGCAGCTGTGTATCGTTGTCTCTGATTGGGGATCATATTTAGGCAGCCTTTTTTCCCACCTGTTGTTTGTGGGATCTTGTTTTTGTGTAGTGCCTGTGAACACCGCATTTACTTCACGGTTCGGTTGTTCTGTATTGTGTTTTTGGTGAGTTTCATTTATTAAAACATGCACGCCGCGCCTTGGTCCAATTATACAAACGATTGTGACAGTAGTCACCCTTTGCCTTGATGACATCTTTGCACACTCTTGGCGTTTTCTCAACTAGCTTCATGAGGAATGCTTTTCCAACAGTCTTGAAAGAGTTCCCACATATGCTGAGCACTTTTTGGCTGATTTTCCTTCACTCTGCGGTCCAATTCATCCCAAAACATCTCAATTGAGGTCGGGGGTTGTGGAGGCCAGGTCATCTGATGCAGCACTCCATCACTCTCCTTCTTGGTAAAATAGCCCTTACACAGCCTGGAGGTGTGTTGGGTCATTGTCCTGTTGAAAAACAAATGATAGTCCTACTGAGCGCAAACCAGATGGGATGGCGTATCACTGCAGAATGCTGTGGTAGCCATGCTGGTTAAGTAGTGCATTGAACTCTAAATAAATCACTGACAGTGTCACCAGCAAAGCACCATCACACCTCCTCCTCCATGCTTCACGGTGGGAACCACACATGAGGAATCATCCATTCACCAACTCTGCGTTTCACAAAGACACGGCGGTTGGAACCAAAAATCCCAAATTTGGACTCATCAGACCAAAGGACAAATTTCCACCGGTCTAATGTCCATTGCTTGTTTCTTAGCACAAGCAAGTCTCTTCTTCTTATTGGTGGCCTTTAGTAGTGGTTTCTTTGCAGCAATTCGACCATGAAGGCCTGATTCACGCAGTCTCCTCTGAACAATTGATGTTGAGATGTGTCTGTTACTTAAACTCTGTGAAGCATTTATTTGCGCTACAATCTGAGGTGCAGTTAACTCTAATGAACTTATCTTCTGCAGCAGAGGTAACTCTGGGTCTTCCTTTCATGTGGCGGAACCGTATGAGAGACAGTTTCATCATAGTGTTTGATGGTTTTTGCGACTGCACTTGAAGAAACTTGCAAAGTTCTTCCGTATTGACTGACCTTCATGTCTTAAAGTAATGATGGACTGTCGTTTCTCTTTGCTTATTTGTGCAGTTCATGCCATAATATGGACTTGGTATTTTACCAAATAGGGCTATCTTCTGTATACTACCCCTACCTTGTCACAATACAACTGACTGGCTCAAACACATTAAGACGGAATGAAATTAACGGAACAAATTAACTTTTAACAAGGTACACCTGTTAATTGAAATGCATTCCAGGTGACTACCTCGTGAAGCTGGTTGAGAGAATGCCAAGAGTGTTCAAAGCTGTCATCAATGCAAAGATTGGCTACTTTGAAGAATCTCAAATATAAAATATATTTAGATTTGTTTAACAATTTTTGGTTACTACATGATTCCAAATGTGTTATTTCATAGTTTTGATGTCTTCACTATTATTCTACAATGTAGAAAATAGTAAAAATATAGAAAAACCCTGGAATGAGTAGGTGTGTCCAAACTTTTGACTGGTACTGTATATATATATATATTTTATGAATAACTTTTGGAATAAATATTCCCCCTTTTCAGTTTATAGAGAAATCATTGAAAATAAATCCCATTTTTTGCAATTATTGAATTGGAATTTCAGTTGACCTTCTGAAATGATTGCCTTCAATTAGACTTGACCCCAACCCTGGTCTGTGTTGCTAATAGTATGGAGAGGGAGATCTACACCTAATGCTCTGATTGGCTAGATGAAAGGAACGCAAGGTCAAAAGTCAATGTTCTTACCTGTGAGGTGGAGCCAGATCCAACAGGAGGATGGGATGACACAGAGACATGAGAAGAAAAGAGAGAAGAAATTAAATTAGACAGATATACATTAAGTGTAATAGAAACCATCTAAAATTTAAATACAGTGAGACACTTGATGTTGAGGAAAATACATGTTCGACTCTTCCAATGTTCATTTTCATCAGAAAATGTAATAAAAAGAGTATTGAGATTAATTTGTTTCAAGTGACTGTCTTAGGGACTCAAATAAATGTCTGTATTTGCTTTCATGAAAGGCCTTATAGTTAGAAGGAGACCTTGAGACCTACTAGTAAGAATGAGTTGCTATTCTGCTGTTCAGACTATAACGGTCATCGTTGCATGGAGAAGTGGACCAAAGCGCAGCGTGGTAAAGTGTTCATGCTTTTTATTTAAACTGAACACTAAGTAACAAAATAACAAAGAGAATAAACGAAACCGAAACAGTCCTGTCAGGTGCAGAAACACAAAACGGAAAATAACTACCCACAAAGCATCGGTGGGGAAAAGCTACCTAAGTATGGTTCCTCAATCAGAGACAACGATAGACAGCTGTCCCTGATTGAGAACCATACCCTGGCCAATACAAAGAAATACAAAACATAGAAAAAGGGAACATAGAATGCCCACCCCAAATCACACCCTGACCAAACCAAAGTAGAGACATAAAAAGCTCTCTACGGTCAGGGCGTGACAATAAGTGTAGAAGTTGTCACTTTATCTCTTTCTGCAGGGGAGATGATTCCGTGTTAAAACCACATAATACAGCACTCAGAAAACCCACACACACATTCTTTATTTTGTAGCTTATATCACGAGCAGTTACAAAATGAAGAAGTGGTTTTGTAAGATGCCATGGTGGTGTTATTACAGAAGCTAGTTTATGGCAGCAATGGTATGGTGGTATAACTGTTAAAAGCTCGTCTTCCTTTAACACTGTGGGTATAACTGACAGCACTTCAGATACACTACCGTTCAAAAGTTTGGGGTCACTTAAAAAAATACATTTGTTTTTGAAAAGAGAAAGCTTTTTTTTGTTGTCCATTTAAAATAACATCAAATTGATCAGAAATACAGTGTAGACATTGTTAATGTTGTAAATTACTATTGTAGCTGGAAACGGCAGATAGTTTTAATGGAATATCTACATAGGCTTACAGAGGCCCATTATCAGCAACCATCACTCCTGTGTTTCAATGGCACGTTGTGTTAGATAATCCAAGTTTATCATTTTAAAAAGGCTAATTGATCATTAGAAAACCCTTTTGCAATTATGTTACCACAGCTGAAAACTGTTGTTCTGATTAAAGAAGCAATACAACTGGCCTTCTTTAGACTAGTTGAGTATCTGGAGCATCGGCATTTGTGGGTTCGATTACAGGCTAAAAATGGCCAGAAACAAAGACATTTCTTCTGAAACTCATCAGTCTATTATTGTTCTGAGAAATTAAGGCTTCCATGCGAGAAATTGCCAAGAAACTGAAGATCTCATACAACGCTGTGTACTACTCCCTTCACAGAACAGTGCAAACTGTCTCTAATCAGAATAGAAAGAGGAGTGGGAGGCCCCGGTGCACAACTGAGCAAGAGGACAAGTACATTAGAGTGTCTAGTTTGAGAAACAGACGCCTCACAAGTCCTCAACCGGCAGCTTCATTAAATAGTACCCGCAAAACACCAGTCTCAATGTCAACAGTGAAGAGCCGACTCCGGGATGCTGACCATCTCGGCAGAGTTGAAAAGAAAAAGCCATATCTCGGACTGGCCAATAAAAAGAAAAGATTAAGATGGGCAAAATAACACAGACACTGGACAGAGGAAGATTGGAAAAAAAGTGTTATGGACAGACGAATCTAAGTTTGAGGTGTTCGGATCATTCGTGAGACGCAGAAAAAATGAAAAGATGCTGGAGGAGTGCTTGATGCCATTTGTCAAGAATGATGGAGGCAATGTGATGGTCTGGGGGTGCTTTGGTGGTGGTAAAGTGGGAGATTTGTACAGGGTCAAAGGGATCTTGAAGAAGGAAGGCTATCACTCCATTTTACAACGCCATGCCATACCCCGTGGACAGTGCTAAATTGGAGCCAGTTTCCTCCAACAACAGGACAATGACCCAAAGCACAGCTCCAAACGATGCAAGAGTTATTTAAGGAAGAAGCAGTCAGCTGGTATTCTGTCTATAATGGAGTGGCCAGCACAGTCACCGGATCTCAACCCTATTGAGCTGTTGTGGGAGCAGTTTGACCGTATGGTACGTAAGAAGTGCCCATCAGGCCAATCCAATTTGTGGGAGGTGCTTCAGGAAGCATGGGGGTGAAATCTCTTCAGATTACCTCATCAAATTGACACCTAAAATACCAAAGGTCTACTACAAGGCTGTCATTGCTGCAAATGGAGAATTCTTTGACGAAAGCAAAGTTTGAAGGACACAATTATTATTTCAATTAAAAATCATTATTTATAAACCTTGTCAACGTCTTGACTATATTTCCTATTCATTTTGCAACTCATTTCATGTCTGTTTTCATGGAAAACAAGGACATTTCTAAGTGACCTGTAACGATGTGCGCTGAGAGACGGGAAGCAAGTTCAGGGAGCGAGTGTTTTAATAAAATAAACGGAACATAATACAAAACAAAGAAACACTAACAGCACACAGACAGGAAACAGAAACAGAAACAATGACGCCTGGGGAACCAAAGGGAGTGACATAAATATAAAGAGCAGGTAATCAATGAGGTGAGGGCGTCCAGGTGTGTGCCATAACGAGCAGCCTGGTGACCTAGAGGCCGGAGAGGGAGCACATTTGACATGACCCCAAACTTTTGAACGGTAGTGTACATTCTAATATTTAACACTGTGGGTGTGACTGACAGCACTTCAGATACATTCTAATATTTAACACTGTGGGTGTGACTGACAGCACTTCAGATACATTATAATATTTAACACTGTGGGTGTGACTGACAGCGCTTCAGATACATTATAATATTTAACACTGTGGGTGTGACTGACAGCACTTCAGATACATTCTAATATTTAACACTGTGGGTGTGACTGACAGCACTTCAGATACATTATAATATTTAACACTGTGGGTGTGACTGACAGCACTTCAGATACATTCTAATATTTAACACTGTGGGTGTAACTGACAACACTTCAGATACATTTTAATATTTAACACTGTGGGTGTGACTGACAGCGCTTCAGATACATTATAATATTTAACACTGTGGGTGTGACTGACAGCACTTCAGATACATTCTAATATTTAACACTGTGGGTGTGACTGACAGCACTTCAGATACATTCTAATATTTAACACTGTGGGTGTGACTGACAGCACTGCAGATACATTCTAATATTTAACACTGTGGGTGTGACTGACAACACTTTAGATACATTCTAATATTTAACACTGTGGGTGTGACTGACAGCACTTCAGATACATTCTAATATTTAACACTGTGGGTGTGACTGACAACACTTTAGATACATTCTAATATTTAACACTGTGGGTGTGACTGACAGCACTTCAGATACATTCTAATATTTAACACTGTGGGTGTGACTGACAGCACTTCAGATACATTCTAATATTTAACACTGTGGGTGTGACTGACAACACTTCAGATACATTCTAATATTTAACACTGTGGGTGTGACTGACAGCACTTCAGATACATTCTAATATTTAACACTGTGGGTGTGACTGACAGCACTTCAGATACATTCTAATATTTAACACTGTGGGTGTGACTGACAACACTTCAGATACATTCTAATATTTAACACTGTGGGTGTGACTGACAGCACTTCAGATACATTATAATATTTAACACTGAAATAGAAGATTCTCAAACATTCACAAAAAGAACATACTTCCATAAGCAGCACTTTTAACTTTCATTTTAACAGATTTTTACAGATTTTTCTGTCTGCTGTGTTCTCTACCATGGATACCATATATAGAGACCATATCTACCATGGATACCATATATAGGGCTCCCGAGTGGCGCAGCGGTCTAAGGCACTGCATCTCAGTGCAAGAGGCATCACCCTGGTTCGAAACCAGGCTGTATCACATCCGGCCGTGATTGGGAGTCCCATACGGGACTGGGAGTCCCATACAATTAGCCCAGCGTCGTCCGGTTTTTGGCCTGCATAGAATTTGTTCTTATGCAACTGACTTGCCTCGTTAAATAAAAAAATAAATGTAGAGACCATATAAAGCATGGATACCAGAACATATATGGGCTCTTGAAGGAGAACAACAGATCAGACAAACATTGCGTGTAAATCTACAAAACGGACCGCTTGAGGAAGATGTTCAGTGGTTACGACTCAACCACTCTTATTTCCACTTAACCATATAGTGCCAAACAAGACATTCAACCATTGGTGCAATTTCCTTCCTGAGGTAAAGTGTGTGAAACACATTAGCCAGCTATGGAAACAGTCCTTATAAAAAGTGTGCAGCCTTCTAATTAAAGCTCTTTAACATAATGAACCGAAACATACTGCGTGGCCTTCTAACTAATGCTCTTTAACATAATGAACCAAAACATACTGCGTGGCCTTCTGACTAATGCTCTTTAACATAATGAACCAAAACATACTGCGTGGCCTTCTGACTAATGCTCTTTAATATAATGAACCGAAACATACTGCGTGGCCTTCTAACTAATGCTCTTTAATATAATGAACCAAAACATACTGCGTGGCCTTCTAACTAATGCTCTTTAATATAATGAACCGAAACATACTGCGTGGCCTTCTAACTAATGCTCTTTATCATAATGAACCAAAACATACTGCGTGGCCTTCTAACTAATGCTCTTTAATATAATGAACCGAAACATACTGCGTGGCCTTCTAACTAATGCTCTTTAACATAATGAACCAAAACATACTGCGTGGACTTCTGACTAATGCTCTTTAATATAATGAACCAAAACATACTGCGTGGCCTTCTAACTAATGCTCTTTAATATAATGAACCAAAACATACTGCGTGGCCTTCTAACTAATGCTCTTTAATATAATGAACCAAAACATACTGCGTGGCCTTCTAACTAATGCTCTTTAACATAATGAACCAAAACATACTGCGTGGCCTTCTAACTAATGCTCTTTAACTTCTCTAGGATAGGGGTCGCCCCCTATCCTAGAGAAGTTAAAGAGCATTAGTTAGAAGGCCACGCAGTATGTTTTGGTTCATTTTCACTTTTGGATGAATTGGTGCCCAAATTAAACGGCCTCGTACTCTGTCCTAGATCATATGATATGCATATTATTATTACTATTGGATAGAAAACACTCTGAAGTTTCTAAAACTGTTTGCATTATATCTGTGAGTAAAACAGAACTCATATGGCAGGCAAACTTCCAAACAGGAAGTGAAAATTCTGAAATGGGTCGCTGTGAAAGTCATCGCCTATTCAATTATCCTATATTTATGGATCTGTATGCACTTCATACGCCTTCCACTAGATGTCAACAGGCAGTAGAACGTGGAATGAAGCGTCTAGCATGATGTGGGGCCGAACGAGAGCTTTTGGAGTGACTGGTCTGGCAGATTGCCAGTTCTTGGTTACGCACGCTGGGCATGTGATGTCCTTGTCTGTCCTGAGTTATATAGACATGAAGAAATGCTCCGTCTGGGACGTTATTGGATATATATGAGAAAAACATCCTGAAGATTGATTCTCAACTGAGTTTGACCAGTTTATTCGATTTGTAATATCACTTTTTGAAGTTTTCGTTCATTAGCGTAAATTTGTATGGACACGTGTACTACACATGCTAGCCAAAGTTGCTAATTCGACAGAAGTAATGTACATTATAAAACAAAACAACGATTTATTGTGGAACTAGGATTCCTGGCACTGCATTCTGATGAAAGATCATCAAAGGTAAGGGAATATTTAAGATGTAATTTCGTATTTCTGTTGACTCCAACATGGTGGAGAATGGCTGAGCGCCGTCTCAGATTATTGCATGGGATGCTTTTTACTAGTTATTTTTTAAATCTAACACAGCGGTTGCATTAAGAACCAGTGTATCTTTAATTATATGTACAACATGTATCTTTCATCAAAGTTTTATGATGAGTATTTCTGTATTTCACGTTGCTCTCCGTAATTATTCTGGCTATTTTGGAGCCATTTCTGAACATGGCACCAATGTAAAACCACGATTTGTGGCTATAAATATGCACATTATCGAACAAAACATAAATGTATTGTATAACATGATGTCATATGAGTGTCATCTGATGAAGATGTTCAAAGGTTAGTGATTAATTTTATCTCTATTTGTGGGTTTTGTGAAAGCTATCTTTGCTGTGAAAAAATGGCTGTGTTTTTTTGGATATGGTGGTGAGCTAACATAAATATATGTTGTGTTTTTGCTGTAAAACATTTAAAAAATCGGACATGAAATGGACATTCTAAAACAAAACAACGATTTATTGTGGAAATAGGACTCCTTGCACTACATTCTGATGGAAGATCATCAAAGGTAAGAGAATATTTATGATGTTATTTCATATTTTTGTGGTATATGTTGGCTCCCACATGGTGGAGAATTGCTGGGCGCTGTCTCACAATATTGCATGCTGTACTTTGTACTAAAGTTATTTTTTTAAATCTAACACAGCGGTTGCATTAAGAGCCAGTGTATCTTTCATTTGCTGTACAACATGTATTTTTTAGTAAAGTTTATGATGAGTTTTTTGGTTAGATTACGTCTGTCCAAAATTTCTCCGGACAATTTGGTGCATTATGGCGCCATATTCACAATGTAAAACCAGGATTTGTAGCCATAAATATGCAAATTTTCTAACAAAACATAAATGTATTGTATAACATGATGTTATAAGACTGTCATCTGATGAAGTTGTTCAAAGGTTAGTGATTCATTTTATCTCTATTTGTGGGTTTTGTGAAAGCTACCTTTGCGGTGGAAACATGGCGTTGTGTGTTTGGCTATTGTGGTGAGCTAACATAAATATATATTGTGTTTTCGCTGTAAAACATTTAAAAAATCGGAAATGTTGGCTGGATTCACAAGATGTTTATCTTTCATTTGCTGTGATTTCATGAAATTATATTATATGATATATTATATGATATCCCTGTGGCGCTAGGCTAGGCTATGCTAGTCAGCTTGTTTGATGAGGATGATCCCGGATCCGGGATGGGTAGTCCAGAAAGGTTAATCATTATCAATAGGATTTCACCACTCTAAACTCACTAAACCCACTAGGTACTATGGTTTGGTTATTAATCATAATCAATAGGGTTTCACCACTCTAAACTCACTAAACCCACTAGGTACTATGGTTTGGTTATTAATCATTATCAATAGGATTTTACCACTCTAAACTCACTAAACCCACTAGGTACTATGGTTTGGTTATTAATCATAATCAATAGGATTTCACCACTCTAAACTCACTAAACCCACTAGGTACTATGGTTTGGTTATTAATAATAATCAATAGGATTTCACCACTCTAAACTCACTAAACCCACTAGGTACTATGGTTTGGTTATTAATCATAATCAATAGGATTTCACCACTCTAAACCCACTAGGTACTATGGTTTGGTTATTAATCATAATCAATAGGGTTTCACCACTCTAAACTCACTAAACCCACTAGGTACTATGGTTTGGTTATTAATCATAATCAATAGGATTTCACCACTCTAAACTCACTAAACCCACTAGGTACTTTGGTTTGGTTATTAATCATAATCAATAGGATTTCACCACTCTAAACTCACTAAACTCACTAGGTACTATGGTTTGGTTATTAATCATAATCAATAGGATTTCACCACTCTAAACTCACTAAACCCACTAGGTACTATGGTTTGGTTATTAATCATAATCAATAGGGTTTCACCACTCTAAACTCACTAAACCCACTAGGTACTATGGTTTGGTTATTAATCATAATCAATAGGGTTTCACCACTCTAAACTCACTAAACCCACTAGGTACTATGGTTTGGTTATTAATCATAATCAATAGGGTTTCACCACTCTAAACTCACTAAACCCAGTAGGTACTATGGTTTGGTTATTAATAATAATCAATAGGATTTCACCACTCTAAACCCACTAGGTACTATGGTTTGGTTATTAATCATAATCAATAGGATTTCACCACTCTAAACCCACTAGGTACTATGGTTTGGTTATTAATCATAATCAATAGGATTTCACCACTCTAAACCCACTAGGTACTATGGTTTGGTTATTAATCATAATCAATAGGATTTCACCACTCTAAACCCACTAGGTACTATGGTTTGGTTATTAATCATAATCAATAGGATTTATGAACGAACTCCGGGCAACACGCGACCAGTCGGATAACGAAAAACGACAAGACGGAGACGCATCCGACATGCAGGAACGCCGCCCAGCCACCGGCGTAGAAAAGGTAAACATTCCGCTCTGCGTTTTCTCCAGTTTCTTACGTAGGCTGGCTACCTGCATGATCATGGAAGCCACCTCAAACCAATAATCCTCGGCAAGCAAACAATTGCCACATCGGAACTCTGAGTGATTCAGTTTGTCCCGAAACAAATCGTAGTAGATACAACTCCTACAGCGCTTAAACCGTTCATTTACTTCTCCAGACAAAGAGGGCTCCATTGGAAAACTAATCTGGGCCTAACTTCGTTAGCTTGATGGCTAACGTCAGCAGCTTAGCTTGTTGTGTTGTCGACTACAGTTTTAATCTATAGATGTTGTTGTGTTGTTGACTACAGTTTTAATCTATAGATGTTGTTGTTGACTACAGTTTTAATCTATAGATGTTGTTATGTTGTTGACTACAGTTTTAATCTATAGATGTTGTTATGTTGTTGACTACAGTTTTAATCTATAGATGTTGTTATGTTGTTGACTACAGTTTTAATCTATAGATGTTGTTATGTTGTTGACTACAGTTTAAATCTACATATATTATGTTGTTGACTACACTTTTTCCTAGAAGAAGCCAATCAAGGGCATCCGTGCAGGGAGAAGTTATTCATTGTAGTATAAACTCAATGACACCCAACATCAGTCTCTGTGTGTGTGTTTAGAGGTCAGTTAGAGTAGGGAGCCCGGCACGGACAGGCAGGGGTAAAGGGAAGACCATGAGAACAAACCACACCCACTAGACGAGGCCGGTCTAGTGACTGGCGCTCACTGTGTTTACTCTGGCTAATCTAGGCCAAATCTTTCTCTTGTATTCAGAGTCTGTAAGCCTCTATGGTTGGAATGTGCACCCCAGATAGGCTTGTACAGGTTCATTACAAACAGACCCACAATGCACCAACACACAACTTTAGATTTCTTTTAAAGACTAACGATAGCTACGTACCACCTACTCTGGCAGATAGTTTTCAATGTTTGTAAAAAATAAATAAAAAATGCAATAAAAGCTATACAAACTATACAGGTTCATTGATCAGGCTGAGTGTGTGTCAACACTGCTACACAGCACTGCTATAACCGTATGCAATGTTTTACATTCCAATTTAAAGGCTGGTTGAAAGGCTGGTTGAAAGTGTGTCTGTTGTGCAGATAGTCCCCCCCACACAAATCCCATGTCCATCCCTCTCAGTCCTCTAATCCCATGTCCATCCCTCTCAGTCCTCTAATCCCATGTCCATCCCTCTCAATCCTCTAATCCCATGCCCATTCCCCTCTATCTTCTAATCCCATGTCCATCCCTCTCAGTCCTCTAATCCCATGTCCATCCCTCTCAGTCCTCTAATCCCATGTCCATCCCTCTCAGTCCTCTAATCCCATGTCCATCCCTCTCAGTCCTCTAATCCCATGTCCATCCCTCTCAATCCTCTAATCCCATGCCCATTCCCCTCTATCTTCTAATCCCATGTCCATCCCTCTCAGTCCTCTAATCCCATGTCCATCCCTCTCAGTCCTCTAATCCCATGTCCATCCCTCTCAGTCCTCTAATCCCATGTCCATCCCTCTCAGTCCTCTAATCCCATGTCCATCCCTCTCAATCCTCTAATCCCATGCCCATTCCCCTCTATCCTCTAATCCCATGTCCATCCCTCTCAGTCCTCTAATCCCATGTCCATCCCTCTCAGTCCTCTAATCCCATGTCCATCCCTCTCAATCCTCTAATCCCATGTCCATCCCTCTCAGTCCTCTAATCCCATGTCCATCCCTCTCAGTCCTCTAATCCCATGTCCATCCCTCTGTCCTCTAATCCCATGTCCATCCCTCTCAATCCTCTAATCCCATGCCCATTCCCCTCTATCCTCTAATCCCATGTCCATCCCTCTCAGTCCTCTAATCCCATGTCCATCCCTCTCAGTCCTCTAATCCCATGTCCATCCCTCTCAGTCCTCTAATCCCATGTCCATCCCTCTCAGTCCTCTAATCCCATGTCCATCCCTCTCAGTCCTCTAATCCCATGTCCATCCCTCTCAGTCCTCTAATCCCATGTCCATCCCTCTCAATCCTCTAATCCCAGCGTCTGAATTAATAACTGCTATAGCCTACCACCATCTGAATGGTTATGGGTCTGAATTAATAACTGCTATAGCCTACCACCATCTGAATGGTTATGGGTCTGAATTAATAACTGCTATAGCCTACCACCATCTGAATGGTTATGGGTCTGAATTAATAACTGCTATAGCCTACCACCATCTGAATGGTTATGGGTCTGAATTAATAACTGCTATAGCCTACCACCATCTGAATGGTTATGGGTCTGAATTAATAACTGCTATAGTCTACCAACATCTGAATGGGTCTGAATTAATAACTGCTATAGCCCACCACCATCTGAATGGTTATGGGTCTGAATTAATAACTGCTATAGTCTACCGCCATCTGAATGGTTATGGGTCTGAATTAATAACTGCTATAGCCTACCGTCATCGCAAATTTCGCTATTCTTTCAAACTATTGGCTGCTGTATTTAACATTCAGAAAACAAGAGTGTCCCTCTTCGAATAGTCTATTAGTATTCTAGTCTAGCTTTCCCTGCATGGGACTCCGAGAGCTAAGGAGTGTTTTAAAGGAAGAGGCCAGCGGAGAACAGGTGAGTGGGTATTGGACAAGAGAAAACCTATAAGTTAGGAGCGTATTATGCATAACCCATCATTCATTAGCTAAATATAAGGCTAATACTGCATTGAATGTATTACCTGAAAGAGGTAGTCTACGACATCGAAATATACAGTGCATTCGGAAAGAATTCAGACCCCTTCTCTTTTTCCACTTTGTTATGTTACAGCCTTATTCTAAAATTGATTAAATTTACGGATCAATATACACACAATAACCCATGATGAAACAGAAATCGCTTCTTTACATAAGTATTCAGACCCTTTCCTATGAGACTCGAAATTGAGCTCAGGTGGCATCCTGTTTCCATTGATCATCCTTGAGATGTTTCTACAACTTGATTGGAGTCCACCTGTGGTAAATGCAATTGATTGGACATGATTTGGAAAGGCACACACCTGTCTATATAAAGGTCCCACAGTTGACAGTGCATGTCAGAGAAAAAAACCAAGCCATGAGGTTGAAGGAATTGTCCGTAGAGCTCCGAGACAGGATTGTGTAGAGGCACAGATCTGAGGAAGGGTACCAAAACGTTTTTTCAGCATTGAACGTCCCCAAGAACACAGTGGCCTCCATCAGTCTTAAATGGAAGAAGTTTGCAAACATCAAGACTCTTCCTTAACTTCTCTAGGATAGGGGGCAGCATTTTCACGTTTGGATGAAAAGCGTGCCCAGAGTAAACTGCCTCCTACTCAGTCCCAGATGCTAATATATGCATATTATTATCAGTATTGGATAGAAAACACTCTTAAGTTTCTAAAACTGTTTGAATCATGTCTATGACTATAACAGAACTTATTTGGCAGGCAAAACCCCGAGGACAAACCATTCAGATTATTTTTTTTGAGGTCACTGTCTTTTCATTGGGAATCCAGATTTCTAAGGGACCTTAACTTTTGAGATATTTTGTAGTC
Organism: Salvelinus alpinus; assembly: GCF_045679555.1. Taxonomy (NCBI): domain Eukaryota; kingdom Metazoa; phylum Chordata; class Actinopteri; order Salmoniformes; family Salmonidae; genus Salvelinus; species Salvelinus alpinus. The sequence goes on from NC_092090.1 coordinate 98,121,263, forward strand.
ACGTTGTGCAAGTTGGAACCGGTGTTTTTCTGGATCAAATGCGCCAAATAAATTGACATTTTGGATATATATCGACGGAATTAATCGAACAAAAGGACCATTTGTGATGTTTATGGGACATATTGGAGGGCCAACAGAAGAAGCTCGTCAAAGGTAAGGCATGAATTATATCTTTATTTCTGCGTTTTGTGTCGTGCCGGGAGGGTTGAAATATGATGGTCTGTGATTGTTAGCTGGGGTGCTATCCTCAGATAATAGCATTGTTTGCTTTCGCCGTAAAGCATTTTTGAAATCTGACTCATTGGCTGGATTCACAACAAGTGTAGCTTTAATTTGGTATATTGAATGTGTGATTTCATGAAAGTTTAATTTTTATAGTAATTTATTTGAATTTGGCGCTCTGCATTTTCACTGGATGTTGGCCAGGTGGGACGCTACCGTCCAAACATATCCCAGAGAGGTTAAGGGTGGCCACCCGGCCATACTGAGCAATTGGAGTCTTGGTCAACAACCCGATGGTCACTCTGACAGAGCTCCAGAGTTAATCTGTGGAGATTGGAGAACCTTCCAGATGGACAACCAACTCTGCAGCACTCCACCAATCAGACCTTTATTGTAGAGTGGCCAGTCCGCAGTAAAAGGCACATGACAGCCCGTTTGGAGTTTCCCAAAAGGAACGTAAAGACTCTCAGACCATGAGAAACAAGATTCTCTGGTCTGATGAAACCAAAATTAAACTCTTTGGCTTGAATGCCAAACATCTCATCTGGAGGATACCTGGCACCATCCCTACAGTGAAGCATGGTGGTGGCAGCATCATGCTGTGCGGATTACTTTCAGTGGCAGGGACTGGGAGACAGGTCAGGATCGAGGGAAAGATGAACGGAGCAAAGTACAGAGAGATCCTTGATGAAAACCTGCTCCAAAGCGCTCAGGACCTCAGACTGGGGGGCGAAGGTTCACCTTCCAACAGGACAACGACCCTAAGCACACAGCCAAAACAACGCAGGAGTGGCTTCAGGACAAGTCTCTGAATGTCCTTGAGTGGCTCAGCCAGAGCCTAGACTTGAACTTGATCGAACATCTTTGGATAGACCTGAAAAGAGCTGTGCAGCGACGCTCCCCATCCAACATGACAGAGCGTGAGAGGATCTGCAGAGAAGAATGGGAGAAACTCCCCAAACACAGGTGTGCCAAGCTTGTAGCATCATACCCAAGAAGACTCGAGGCTGTAATCGCTGCCAAAGGTGCTTCAACAAAGTACTGCGTAAAGAGTCTGAATACTTATGTAAATGTGATATTGAAAAATATATTTTTTATTATACATTTGCAAACATTTCTAAAAAACCTGTTTTTGCTTTGTCATTATGGGTTATTGTGTTTAGATTGTGAAGGGAAAACAATCCATTTCATCAATTTTAGAATAAGGCTGTAACATAATAAAATGTGGGGAAAGTCAAGGGGTCTGAATACTTTCCGAATGCGCTGTGGGGCTATATATCAATCTAGAACAGGATGATCTATTATGGATGCAATTTGAATGGAGTTGATGGAGAGAGAGAGAGACTACGAGAGAGTGCTCGCACGCGCACTGATTTAAAGCAAAGATATTCAAGTGACAGGCTGTTTTAAAACTCTGCAGCTGCAATTTAAAAGAACACATTAAAAAATAACCCATAATGACAAAGCAAAAACAGGTTTTTAGAAATGTTTGCAAATGTATAAAACATATATATTTTTAAATATCACATTTTACATAAGTATTCTGACTTTACTTTGTTGAAGCATCTTTGGCGGCAATTACAGCCTCGAGCTACAAGCTTTGCACGTGGCAAGTCAGTTAAGAACATTTGACGGCCTACCGGGGAACAGTGTGTTAGGCTGTTTTGTTCAGGGGCAGATTTTTACCTAGTCAGCTCGGGGGATTTGATCCAGCTACCTTTTGGTTACTGGCCCAACGCTCTAACCACTAGGCTTCCTGCCGCCCCCCATTTCACACCATGCTGTTCATATAAATAATTTACCGGTTTCTCACAGTTATTTAAAGAGATTGGTTTTGGGCTGTAAATCCCAGGAAATCTCAGTAACCGGGTTCCCTCTATTCAACCCTAGAACACACATACCAAGAACATCACTAATCTCAGGACCATGGGACTGAACACCTCCCTCTGCAACTGGATCCTGGACTTCCTCACGGACCGCTCACAAGTGGTGAGGGTAGGCAACAACACATCCGCCACGCTGATCCTCAAAATGGGAGACTCTCAGGGGTGCATGCTTACTCCCCTCCTGTACTCCCAGTTCACCCACGACTGCGCACAACTCCAACATCATCATTAAGTTTGCTGACAACACAACAGTGGTTGACCTGATCACCGATGAGACGGCATACAGGGAGGAAGTCAGTGACCTGGCAGTGTGTTGCCAAGACAACAACCTCTCCCTCAACGTCAGCAAGACAAAGGAGCTGGTCGTAGACTAGAGGAAACGGAGGGCAGAGCACGCTCCCATTCCCATCAACAGAACTGTAGTGGAGCTTCAAATTCCTCAAATTCCTCATTGTCCATGAGCTTGGTTCTCCGTTTCGCTCAACGACCCCCACAAGTGTCACGGGACTCGTCTGAAGGTACCCGGTACGGGTCTCGTCTGAAGGTACCCAGTACAGGACTCGTCTGAAGGTACCCAGTACAGGACTCGTCTGAAGGTACCCAGTACAGGACTCGTCTGAAGGTACCCAGTACAGGTCTCGTCTGAAGGTACCCGGTACGGGACTCGTCTGAAGGTACCCAGTACAGGACTCGTCTGAAGGTACCCAGTACAGGACTCGTCTGAAGGTACCCGGTACAGGTCTCGTCTGAAGGTACCCGGTACGGGTCTCGTCTGAAGGTACCCAGTACAGGACTCGTCTGAAGGTACCCAGTACAGGTCTCGTCTGAAGGTACCCAGTACAGGTCTCGTCTGAAGGTACCCAGTACAGGTCTCGTCTGAAGGTACCCAGTACAGGACTCGTCTGAAGGTACCCAGTACAGGACTCGTCTGAAGGTACCCGGTACAGGTCTCGTCTAAAGGTACCCGGTACGGGTCTCTTCTGAAGGTACCCAGTACAGGACTCGTCTAAAGGTACCCAGTACAGGACTCGTCTAAAGGTACCCGGTACAGGACTCGTCTGAAGGTACCCGGTAGAGTTTTTTTATTTTTTTTATTAATGAAAGTATGAAGGTAGTTTTGTGCCTACCCAAAAATGGGATTAAAATTGTGTCAAAAAAAATATACATATTTCATCAGCTTTCTTATATCTCCTAGATATAGAACAAACACTTCAAAACCTTGTTACTAATGTGTTTTATTTTTTTTACTGTATTTTTGCCATTTGTCAATGTGTTATTCAATGCGTTTCTCTGTAGTAAATGTGTGTTATTGATCTGTATTTAATAAGGAAAACATATGTCACAGCAGTTTACATGGTACAATGATTATCTACACTATACTTGCTTGTTTTGTAATGAACATGAAATTAGGCGAACTATTAGAAATTTAGTAACCAGGAAACGGAGGAACGATTTTTGCATAGTGCATCTTTAAAAATGCAGATGCTGCACAATAGCTTAATTAGTTGAGACAACAAATCATTTTTTATAGTGCAGTAACACAATCGTGTGCTTAAAAAAAAAGTATTGGTATGTTCTAATTTCAGGGTCAGTGTGCAGCACACACACACACACACACACACACACACACACACACACACACACACACACACACACACACACACACACACACACACACACACACACACACACACACACGTAACGCCCTTCAACTGTTTACCACCTGTGTGTATACAGGAATAGCAAGACCAACAACTCCCTTATCAGAGCAGAGAGACGTGGTATTGCTGCTGTGTGAAGGAGATGGATGCCAACTGATAACACTCTGTTTGAGTTCCAGATGGCCCCCTATCCTCGATGGGTCCTGGTCAACAGTAGTACATAGCTAACCCTCTGTCTGAGTTCCACATGGCCCCCTATCCTCGATGGGTCCTGGTCAACAGTAGTACATAGCTAACCCTCTGTCTGAGTTCCACATGGCCCCCTATCCTCGATGGGTCCTGGTCAACAGTAGTACATAGCTAACCCTCTGTCTGAGTTCCACATGGCCCCCTATCCTCGATGGGTCCTGGTCAACAGTAGTACATAGCTAACCCTCTGTCTTAGTTCCACATGGCCCCCTATCCTCGATGGGTCCTGGTCAACAGTAGTGCATAGCTAACCCTCTGTCTGAGTTCCACATGACCCCCTATCCTCGATGGGTCCTGGTCAACAGTAGTGCATAGCTAACCCTCTGTCTGAGTTCCAGATGGCCCCCTATCCTCGATGGGTCCTGGTCAACAGTAGTACATAGCTAACCCTCTGTCTGAGTTCCAGATGGCCCCCTATCCTCGATGGGTCCTGGTCAACAGTAGTACATAGCTAACCCTCTGTCTGAGTTCTACATGGCCCCCTATCCTCGATGGGTCCTGGTCAACAGTAGTACATAGCTAACCCGCAGTCTGAGTTCCAGATACCCCCCTATCCTCGATGGGTCCTGGTCAACAGTAGTACATAGCTAACCCTCTGTCTGCGTTCCAGATACCCCCCTATCCTCGATGGGTCCTGGTCAACAGTAGTACACCATATAGGGAATAGGGTGCCCATTGGGAAGCAGCGTCTGTCTGTCTGTCTGTCTGTCAGTGCAGAAATGCAACACCCAGCAATTTACACCACCACTACCAATATACTTCTGCTGCGTGTTTGTGTATGTGTATGTGTATGTGTATGTGTATGTGTGTGTGTGTGTGTGTGTGTGTGTGTGTGTGTGTGTGTGTGTGTGTGTGTGTGTGTGTGTGTGTGTGTGTGTGTGTGTGTGTGTGTGTGTGTGTGTGTGTTCGGCTACTGCTCTGCTGCTAACCTCCACTACAGCAGTGAGCTACTAGGAAGTTTTGGAACATCTGTAGAAGCTTCCCCAAAAACCTCCCCAGCACTCTAAAATATGTACTATTTATTCCCTTAGTAAACTCTAACTAATATGTACTGTTTCCTCAGTTATCTCATAGCATCAAATATCTTATTTTATGTGCCATAGCAGTGTATTATTGAACAGAAGATATGCCAATCAGAGTTTATGGAATGTTTAACTATAACATATACGTACAGTACATAAAGCAGTGAAGGCCATGACAACAAGGTCACGGGAACACGGTTCCTATTAACCTGTCCGACAGGTAAACATTGATATTACATAACACACAGGACATAGAGTACAAACCCTTTAAACTAGCCAAGCAGTAGACTATGGTATTTCTACTGTATTTAAACTAAGAAACATTCATAATAAACTTCACTATGGTCCTATTCAACTGAAATGGAAGACAAATAAGCATGGCTCCACCATTGAAGACTGGAATCCATCCATTTTGTAAAAATAAAAAATAAAATTACATATGTCTTTCTGATTCCAGATAAGATGAGTAAGGGTATTAAAATGGAGAGGTGATTGGTTGGAAGGGTATTAAAATGGAGAGGTGATTGGTTGGAAGGGTATTAAAATGGAGAGGTGATTGGTTGGAAGGGTATTAAAATGGAGAGGTGATTGGTTGGAAGGGTATTAAAATGGAGAGGTGATTGGTTGGAAGGGTATTAAAATGGAGAGGTGATTGGTTGGAAGGGTATTAAAATGGAGAGGTGATTGGTTGGAAGGGTATTAAAATGGAGAGGTGATTGGTTGGAAGGGTATTAAAATGGAGAGGTGATTGGTTGGAAGGGTATTAAAATGGAGAGGTGATTGGTTGGAAGGGTATTAAAATGGAGAGGTGATTGGTTGGAAGGGTATTAAAATGGAGAGGTGATTGGTTGGAAGGGTATTAAAATGGAGAGGTGATTGGTTGGAAGGGTATTAAAATGGAGAGGTGATTGGTTGGAAGGGTATTAAAATGGAGAGGTGATTGGTTGGAAGGGTATTAAAATGGAGAGGTGATTGGTTGGAAGGGTATTAAAATGGAGAGGTGATTGGTTGGAAGGGTATTAAAATGGAGAGGTGATTGGTTGGAAGGGTATTAAAATGGAGAGGTGATTGGTTGGAAGGGTATTAAAATGGAGAGGTGATTGGTTGGAAGGGTATTAAAATGGAGAGGTGATTGGTTGGAAGGGTATTAAAATGGAGAGGTGATTGGTTGGAAGGGTATTAAAATGGAGAGGTGATTGGTTGGAAGGGTATTAAAATGGAGAGGTGATTGGTTGGAAAGGTATTAAAATGGAGAGGTGATTGGTTGGAAGGGTATTAAAATGGAGAGGTGATTGGTTGGAAGGGTATTAAAATGGAGAGGTGATTGGTTGGAAGGGTATTAAAATGGAGAGGTGATTGGTTGGAAGGGTATTAAAATGGAGAGGTGATTGGTTGGAAGGGTATTAAAATGGAGAGGTGATTGGTTGGAAGGGTATTAAAATGGAGAGGTGATTGGTTGGAAGGGTATTAAAATGGAGAGGTGATTGGTTGGAAGGGTATTAAAATGGAGAGGTGATTGGTTGGAAGGGTATTAAAATGGAGAGGTGATTGGTTGGAAGGGTATTAAAATGGAGAGGTGATTGGTTGGAAGGGTATTAAAATGGAGAGGTGATTGGTTGGAAGGGTATTAAAATGGAGAGGTGATTGGTTGGAAGGGTATTAAAATGGAGAGGTGATTGGTTGGAAGGGTATTAAAATGGAGAGGTGATTGGTTGGAAGGGTATTAAAATGGAGAGGTGATTGGTTGGAAGGGTATTAAAATGGAGAGGTGATTGGTTGGAAGGGTATTAAAATGGAGAGGTGATTGGTTGGAAGGGTATTAAAATGGAGAGGTGATTGGTTGGAAGGGTATTAAAATGGAGAGGTGATTGGTTGGAAGGGTATTAAAATGGAGAGGTGATTGGTTGGAAGGGTATTAAAATGGAGAGGTGATTGGTTGGAAGGGTATTAATGGTAGAGTGGTGATTGGTTGGAAGGGTTTTAATGGTAGAGTGGTGATTGGTTGGAAGGGTTTTCATGGTAGAGTGGTGATTGGTTGGAAGGGTTTTCATGGTAGAGTGGTGATTGGTTGGAAGGGTTTTAATGGTAGAGTGGTGATTGGTTGGAAGGGTTTTAATGGTAGAGTGGTGATTGGTTGGAAGGGTTTTCATGGTAGAGTGGTGATTGGTTGGAAGGGTTTTCATGGTAGAGTGGTGATTGGTTGGAAGGGTATTAATGGTAGAGTGGTGATTGGTTGGAAGGGTTTTCATGGTAGAGTGGTGATTGGTTGGAAGGGTTTTCATGGTAGAGTAGTGATTGGTTGGAAGGGATTTAATGGTAGAGTGGTGATTGGTTGGAAGGGTTTTAATGGTAGAGTGGTGATTGGTTGGAAGGGTTTTCATGGTAGAGTGGTGATTGGTTGGAAGGGTTTCAATGGTAGAGTGGTGATTGGTTGGAAGGGTTTTAATGGTAGAGTGGTGATTGGTTGGAAGGGTTTTAATGGTAGAGTGGTGATTGGTTGGAAGGGTTTTAATGGTAGAGTGGTGATTGGTTGGAAGGGTTTTAATGGTAGAGTGGTGATTGGTTGGAAGGGTTTTAATGGTAGAGTGGTGATTGGTTGGAAGCGTTTTAATGGTAGAGTGGTGATTGGTTGGAAGGGTGTTAATGGTAGAGTAGTGGATGGTGGGAAGGGTTTTCATGGTAGAGTGGTGATTGGTTGGAAGCGTTTTAATGGTAGAGTGGTGATTGGTTGGAAGGGTTTTAATGGTAGAGTGGTGATTGGTTGGAAGCGTTTTAATGGTAGAGTGGTGATTGGTTGGAAGGGTTTTCATGGTAGAGTGGTGATTGGTTGGAAGGGTTTTCATGGTAGAGTGGTGATTGGTTGGAAGGGTCTTAATGGTAGAGTGGTGATTGGTTGGAAGGGTTTTCATGGTAGAGTGGTGATTGGTTGGAAGGGTTTTCATGGTAGAGTAGTGATTGGTTGGAAGGGATTTAATGGTAGAGTGGTGATTGGTTGGAAGGGTTTTAATGGTAGAGTGGTGATTGGTTGGAAGGGTTTTCATGGTAGAGTGGTGATTGGTTGGAAGGGTATTAATGGTAGAGTGGTGATTGGTTGGAAGGGTTTTCATGGTAGAGTGGTGATTGGTTGGAAGGGTTTTCATGGTAGAGTAGTGATTGGTTGGAAGGGTTTTAATGGTAGAGTGGTGATTGGTTGGAAGGGTTTTAATGGTAGAGTGGTGATTGGTTGGAAGGGTTTTAATGGTAGAGTGGTGATTGGTTGGAAGGGTTTTAATGGTAGAGTGGTGATTGGTTGGAAGGGTTTTAATGGTAGAGTGGTGATTGGTTGGAAGGGTTTTAATGGTAGAGTAGTGATTGGTTGGAAGGGTTTTCATGGTAGAGTGGTGATTGGTTGGAAGGGTTTCAATGGTAGAGTGGTGATTGGTTGGAAGGGTTTTAATGGTAGAGTGGTGATTGGTTGGAAGGGTTTTAATGGTAGAGTGGTGATTGGTTGGAAGGGTTTTAATGGTAGAGTGGTGATTGGTTGGAAGGGTTTTAATGGTAGAGTGGTGATTGGTTGGAAGGGTTTTAATGGTAGAGTGGTGATTGGTTGGAAGCGTTTTAATGGTAGAGTGGTGATTGGTTGGAAGGGTGTTCATGGTAGAGTAGTGGATGGTGGGAAGGGTTTTAATGGTAGAGTGGTGATTGGTTGGAAGCGTTTTAATGGTAGAGTGGTGATTGGTTGGAAGGGTTTTAATGGTAGAGTGGTGATTGGTTGGAAGCGTTTTAATGGTAGAGTGGTGATTGGTTGGAAGGGTGTTAATGGTAGAGTAGTGGATGGTGGGAAGGGTTTTCACCAAATGGGGAGATGTGAGGGGGGAAATACACAGTCAATAAAAAACAGCTTTGGTGCTATAATCTGCAGTCCAACACTGGACAGAAACACACTACACCCCCAGGGCCACACCTACACATTGAGACGAGGACCTACGCCCTAGGAGCCCACTCAAATCCTTCATCTGGGATCGGGGGGGTAGGGAGAAACAGGGAGGAAAGGGAGGGGGATGCACAAACCTGTCCCTCGCGCCTGGCTGCCCCTCAATGACGACTGACTACAGATAGGAACAATAACAGAGGTGTCTAGTCTGGCTTCCATTCAGCCCAGGATTTTATAGAGAACAGAGACACTCCCTGCCATTCTGGCTATTCATATGGCCTCTGTGGCAGCTAACTAGTGGAGGGTCGGGCATCAAAGCAGGGGGTCGGTGACCATTTTGGATCCAAAAACTGCTCAGTCAAACACACCACTTCCTAATAACTACCCATTTGTTATTCCAGTACACTGTCTGATGCAACTTCTGCTACAACTGTTGTTCACTCCATCTCACAGACTCCATAGTTATCGAGGTCGACCCCAAACCTAGTGTTATTCACCTCATCTCACAGACTCCATAGTTATCGAGGTCGACCCCAAACCTAGTGTTATTCACCTCATCTCACAGACTCCATAGTTATCGAGGTCGACCCCAAACCTAGTCTGTTATTCACCTCATCTCACAGACTCCATAGTTATCGAGGTCGACCCTAAACCTAGTCTGTTGTTCACCTCATCTCACAGACTCCATAGTTATCGAGGTCGACCCCAAACCTAGTCTGTTATTCACCTCATCTCACAGACTCCATAGTTATCGAGGCCGACCCCAAACCTAGTCTGTTATTCACCTCATCTCACAGACTCCATAGTTATCGAGGTCGACCCTAAACCTAGTCTGTTGTTCACCTCATCTCACAGACTCCATAGTTATCGAGGTCGACCCCAAACCTAGTCTGTTATTCACCTCATCTCACAGACTCCATAGTTATCGAGGCCGACCCCAAACCTAGTCTGTTATTCACCTCATCTCACAGACTCCATAGTTATCGAGGTCGACCCCAAACCTAGTCTGTTATTCACCTCATCTCACAGACTCCATAGTTATCGAGGCCGACCCCAAACCTAGTCTGTTATTCACCTCATCTCACAGACTCCATAGTTATCGAGGTCGACCCCAAACCTAGTCTGTTGTTCATCTCATCTCACAGACTCCATAGTTATCGAGGCCGACCCCAAACCTAGTCTGTTATTCACTCCATCTGAAATCAAATCAAACTTTATTTGTCACATACAACAAGTGTAGACCTTAACGTGAAATGCTCACTTACAAGCCCTTAACCAACAGCGCAGTTCAATAAGAGTTAAGAAAATATTTACCAAATAAACTAAAGTTAAAAAAATACTAAAAAGTAACACAATAACATAACGATAACAAGGCTATATACAGGGGGGTACCGGTACCGAGTCAGTGTGGAGGCTATATACAGGGGGTACCGGTACCGAGTCAGTGTGGAGGCTATATACAGGGGGTACCGGTACCGAGTCAATGTGGAGGCTATATACAGGGGGTACAGGTACCGAGTCAATATGGAGGCTATATACAGGGGGTACAGGTACCGAGTCAGTGTGCGGGGGTACAGGTTAGTTAGAGGTAATTTGTACATGTCGGTGAAGGGTGAAGTGACCATACACAGATTCCATAGTTATCGAGGCCGATGTTAGACACAGTGATGTGTACAGTAACTCAGATGTTAGACACAGTGATGTGGCTTTACCTCTCTCTCTCTGCTTCCTGCCTGTCACATGGCTCCATATGGCTCTACATCTCTCTACTTGTTGCCTGTCACATGGCTCCATATGGCTCTACATCTCTCTACTTCCTGCCTGTCACATGGCTCCATATGGCTCTACATCTCTCTACTTCCTGCCTGTCACATGGCTCCATATGGCTCTACATCTCTCTACTTCCTGCCTGTCACATGGCTCTACATCTCTCTACTTCCTGCCTGTCACATGGCTCCATATGGCTCTACATCTCTCTACTTCCTGCCTGTCACATGGCTCCATATGGCTCTACATCTCTCTACTTCCTGCCTGTCACATGGCTCCATATGGCTCTACATCTCTCTACTTGCTGCCTGTCACATGGCTCCATATGGCTTTACATCTCTCTACTTCCTGCCTGTCACATGGCTCCATATGGCTCTACATCTCTCTACTTCCTGCCTGTCACATGGCTCCATATGGCTCTACATCTCTCTACTTGTTGCCTGTCACATGGCTCCATATGGCTCCAAGTCTTCAACCACTCTGAGGTCGAAACGTGTTCCGACATGTTTTCAGTGCAACCTATTAAAGCATCATAAAAAAACTTCAGAAGAATGGAGGGGAGAATGGGAGGCCCACTCCATTCAGGTTCCCTTCCTTCAGAAGATGGAGGCTAGATAATATGGCAGAGGCTCTTTGATGCCCAGCCTGAGTGGAATGGCTCATTTGTAATGTTCTGAGGGGGGGTGGGAAGGGAAAGTGACCTGGTCTGTCAGTCGGACTATGGTTATTCTAATAGGGAGCTCAGTTTACTGACACAAAGCCTCCGTCATCCAGGAATTACCAGAGGTTACTGGACATCCTATTTTAAAACAGGAAGAGGAGTTGGAGGAGGCGGAGGAAAAGGGAAGAGGAGGAGGAAGAGGCACAGGGAGGAGGAGTAGGAGGAGGCAGAGGGAGGAGGAGGAAGAGGCACAGGGAGGAGGAGTAGGAGGAGGCAGAGGGAGGAGGAGGAAGAAGAGGCAGAGAGAGGAGGAGGAAGAGGGAGGAGGAGGAAGAAGAGGCAGAGAGAGGAGGAGGCAGAGGGAGGAGGAGGAAGAGGCACAGGGAGGAGGAGTAGGAGGAGGCAGAGGGAGGAGGAGGAAGAGGCACAGGGAGGAGGAGTAGGAGGAGGCAGAGGGAGGAGGAGGAAGAGGCACAGGGAGGAGGAGTAGGAGGAGGCAGAGGGAGGGGGAGGAAGAGGCACAGGGAGGAGGAGTAGGAGGAGGCAGAGGGAGGAGGAGGAAGAGGCACAGGGAGGAGGAGTAGGAGGAGGCAGAGGGAGGAGGAGGAAGAGGCACAGGGAGGAGGAGTAGGAGGAGGCAGAGCGAGGAGGAGGAAGAGGCACAGGGAGGAGGAGTAGGAGGAGGCAGAGGGAGGAGTAGGAGGAGGCAGAGGGAGGAGGAGGAAGAAGCGCAGGGAGGAGGAGTAGGAGGAGGCAGAGGGAGGAGGAGGAAGAGGCACAGGGAGGAGGAGTAGGAGGAGGCAGAGGGAGGAGGAGGAAGAGGCACAGGGAGGAGGAGTAGGAGGAGGCAGAGGGAGGAGGAGGAAGAGGCACAGGGAGGAGGAGTAGGAGGAGGAGGAAGAGGGAGAAGGAGGAAGAAGAGGCAGAGAGAGGAGGAGGAAGAAGAGGAAGAGGGAGGAGGAGGAAGAGGCAGAGGGAGGAGGAAGAGGCAGAGGGAGGAGGAGGAAGAAGAGGCAGAGAGAGGAGGAAGAGGCAGAGGGAGGAGGGGGAGGAAGAGGCAGAGGCAGAGGGAGGAGGAGGAGGAAGAAGAGGCAGAGAGAGGAGGAGGAGGAAGAGGGAGGTGGAGGAGGAAGAGGAAGAGGAGGAACAGGCAGAGGGAGGAGGAGGAAGAAAAGGCAGAGAGAGGAGGAGGAAGAAAAGGCAGAGAGAGGAGGAGGAAGAAGAGGAAGAGAGAGGAGGAGGAAGAGGGAGGAGGAGGAAGAAGAGGCAAAGGTAGGAGGTAGAAGAGGCAGAGGAAGAGGATGTGTAAACTCTGGTCACACCAAAAAGCTTTGCGAATTCAGATGTACATAGCATCTTCATAAACGGTACAATCATATATAATCCTATATACTTTATCAGTTCATATTGGAAGAAAAAAAAGCCAAGCTTACTTGAATCACATTTCCCTTGTAGTGCGTCCCAGTAAATCAATCATTAGAGAAGGTTGAGAAGTAAATTCCAGTTTGAGAACTGTGGAGCCTGGTTTTACAACTCAGGGAATTGTCCCCTACACAACATGAAGAGTCCTGGTCGGGAGAGAACCTGAGCCCTGACTAGAGGAAATCCTTTTGTTTGAAAATGTCTTAATACATTCTCTAACTGTGGAGGAAAAAGCAATCTGAAAACAGACTGTTGAGGAGGACTGAGATATAGAACAGACTGTAGAGGAGGACTGAGATACAGAACAGACTGTAGAGGAGGACTGAGATACAGAACAGACTGTAGAGGAGGACTGAGATACAGAACAGACTGTAGAGGAGGACTGAGATACAGAACAGACTGTAGAGGAGGACTGAGATACAGAACAGACTGTTGAGGAGGACTGAGATACAGAACAGACTGTTGAGGAGGACTGAGATACAGAACAGACTGTTGAGGAGGACTGAGATACAGAACAGACTGTACAGGAGGACTGAGATACAGAACAGACTGTAGAGGAGGACTGAGATACAGAACAGACTGTTGAGGAGGACTGAGATACAGAACAGACTGTTGAGGAGGACTGAGATACAGAACAGACTGTAGAGGAGGACTGAGATACAGAACAGACTGTAGAGGAGGACTGAGATACAGAACAGACTGTAGAGGAGGACTGAGATACAGAACAGACTGTTGAGGAGGACTGAGATACAGAACAGACTGTTGAGGAGGACTGAGATACAGAACAGACTGTTGAGGAGGACTGAGATACAGAACAGACTGTACAGGAGGACTGAGATACAGAACAGACTGTAGAGGAGGACTGAGATACAGAACAGACTGTTGAGGAGGACTAGGAACACACGCATCTATTTAGATACTACTGCACTGTTGGAGCTAGGAACACAAGCATTTAGTTAGATATTAATTGGACATGATTTGGAGAGGCGCACACCTGTCTATATAAGGTCACACAGTTGACAGTGCTTGTCAGAGCAAAAACCAAGCCACGAGGTCGAAGGAATTGTCTGTAGAGTGCCGAGACAGGATTGTGTCGAGGCACAGATCTGGGAAAGGGTACCAAAACATTTCTGCAGCATTGAAGGTCCCCAAGAACACAGTGGCCTCCATCATTCTTAAATGGAAGAAGTTTGGAACCACCAATCTGATTAATCTCCTAACGTATTGCACAAGTTAACTGCAGGTATATACTTAAGAAGTTACAAATATTCAAATGTATTGAAAAACTTAAAATAAATAATTTCAACACTATTGAAAAACCAACCCCTGGCTATTTCCAAATACCTTGGTATACATGGTATACTGCCAAAGCCTAGTAAAGAAACAAATGGAAGTTGTAGGAGACAGAAAGCCAATGGGTAGATCTGTTCAATTTAACCCTTGTGACCCAGGCTACCCTTCAATCTGTCAGCCAGACCCTCCTCTCTGCTCCCGTCACAGTACAGCTAGCAGGACGGGGAGGGAGGGAGGGAGAGAGGGAGAGGGAGAGGGAGAGGGAGAGTGAGCGAGAGAGAGAGAGAGAGAAAGAGAGAGAGAGAATCCATGCAGAATTAGGCCGATACCCGCTAATTATCAAAATCCAGAAAAGAGCCGTTAAATTCTACAACCACCTAAAAGGAAGCGATTCCCAAACCTTCCATAACAAAGCCATCACCTACAGAGAGATGGACCTGGAGAAGAGTCTCCTAAGCAAGCTGGTCCAGGGGCTCTGTTCACAAACACAAACAGACCCCACAGAGCCCCAGGACAGCAACACAGTTAGACCCAACCAAATCATGAGAAAACAAAAAGATAATTACTTGACACAATGGAAAGAATTTACAAAAGAAACTGAGCAAACTAAAATGCTATTTGGCCATAAACAGAGAGTACACAGTGGCAGAATACCTGACCACTGTGACTGACGCAAAATTAAGGAAAGCTTTGACTATGTACAGACTCAGTGGGCATAGCCTTGCTATTGAGAAAGGCCGCCGTAGGCAGACCTGGCTCTCAAGAGAAGACAGGCTATGTGCTCACTGCCCACAAAATGAGGTGGAAACTGAGCTGCACTTCCTAACTTCCTGCCAAATGTATGACCATATTAGAGACATATATTTCCCTCAGATTACACAGACCCAAAAATAATTTGAAAAACAAATCCAATTTTGATAAACTCCCATATCCATTGGATGAAATACCACAGCGTGCAATCACAGCAGCAAGATGTGTGACCTGTTGCCACAAGAAAAGGTCAACCAGTGAATAACAAACACCATTGTAAATACAACCCATATTTATGCTTATTTATTTTCCCTGTTGTACTTTAACCATTTGTACATCGCTACAACACTGTATATATACATAATATGACATTTGTAATGTCTTTATTCGTTTGGAACTTCTGTGAGTATAATGTTTACTGTTCATTTTTATTGTTTATTTCACTTTTGCATATTATCTTCTTCACTTGCTTTGGCAATGTTAACATATGTTTCCCATGCCAATAAAGCCCCTTGAATTAAATTGAATTGAGTAGAGAGAGAGTAGAGAGAAACAGAGAGAGTAGAGAGAGAGACAGAGAGAGTAGAGAGAGACAGAGTGAGTAGAGAGAGACAGAGTGAGTAGAGAGAGAGACAGAGAGAGAGAGAGAGACAGAGTGAGTAGAGAGAGAGACAGAGAGAGACAGAGAGAGTAGAGAGAGAGTAGAGAGAGACAGAGTGAGTACAGAGAGAGAGAGAGTGAGAGAGAGAGTAGAGAGAGAAACAAAGAGAGAGAGAGAGAGGGAGAGAGAGAGAGAGAGTAGAGAGAGAGACAAAGAGAGAGACAGAGTGAAAGAAAGAGAAAGAAAGAGAAAGAGAGAGCGAAAGAAGGAGAGAGAGTGAACCCATCCCTCCCTCCATGCAGTTGTTTCCCCCCCCCCCCCCAGGAGGAAGTGGAGGCTGTGGAAAGAGGGAGGAAGGGATGAGGGAGAGGAGGAGACATGAGAGGGGCCTCATTAACTGTTCCAGCTGAGCTGGGGGCTTTGGCATATCAACAAGCCAGCCCTCTGTGTGCTAACCTTTTATGGGGCCTGACAGCCATGCTCCAAATGGCTGATATTCCCATGATGCCTCTGTTTTTATAAGCCAGCCTGTGTCACTGTCTCCCTGCCTTTCTGTCTGTCTCACTCTCTCCCTGCCTTTCTGTCTGTCTCACTCTCTCCCTGCCTTTCTGTCTGTCTCACTCTCTCCCTGCCTTTCTGTCTGTCTCACTCTCTCCCTGCCTTTCTGTCTGTCTCCCTGCCTTTCTGTCTGTCTCAATGTCTCCCTGCCTTTCAGTCTGTCTCCCTGCCGTTCTGTCTGTCTCACTGTCTCCCTGCCATTCTGTCTGTCTCACTGTCTCCCTGCCTTTCTCACTCTCTCCCTGCATTTCTGCCTGTACTGTCTCCCTGCCGTTCTGTCTGTCTCACTGCCTTTCTGTCTGTCTCACTCTCTCCCTGCCTTTCTGTCTGTCTCACTCTCTCCCTGCCTTTCTGTCTGTCTCACTGTCTCCATGCCTTTCTGTCTGTCTCACTCTCTCCCTGTCTCCCTACCTAGCTCCCTGACTGTCTCTCTCCCTGTCTCCCTACTGACCTCCCTGGCTGTCTCTCTGCCTGTCTCTCTGCCTGTCTCCCTACCTAGCTTCCTGATTGTCTCCCTGCCTGTGTCCCTACCTAGCTTCCTGACTGTCTCCCTGCCTAGCTCCCTGCCTAGCTTCCTGCCTCCCTGCGAGTAGCTACGTAGCTCCATGACGCGCCACGGTGTGTTAGCTAGCAACTTAGCATTACAGTTAGATAGCAAGCCTTTACGGAGATAGTTTTGGCTTTTTGATGAATCTTATACAGGGAGTATCTATGACTCTATCTATCCAGATTTGGCCAATTCTATGTCTTTGTGTCCATCTATCCAGATCTGGGCAGTTCTTCTTCTGTGGTCATAGAACCAGTTTGTTTGCCTCTCTGGATGTTTCACATAAAATAATATTTGCTGCTGTGGCAGTCTTCAAAGTGCATGGTTATATCAGATATCTGCCACTCGGGAGGCCCCAGTCAGATATCTGCCACTCGGGAGGCCCCAGTCAGATATCTGCCACTCGGGCGACCCAGTCAGATATCTGCCACTCGGGAGGCCCCAGTCAGATATCTGCCACTCGGGAGGCCCCAGTCAGATATCTGCCACTCGGGAGGCCCCAGTCAGATATCTGCCACTCGGGAGGCCCCAGTCAGATATCTGCCACTCGGGAGGCCCCAGTCAGATATCTGCCACTCCGGAGGCCCCAGTCCCCAAATCTGTTGCATGGCAGCAGTCAAGTTTTCAAGATATTGGACTTTCAAGAAGCAAAGTGTCACTGGCCACATTATCACGATGATGCTGAAATTATTTTCCCTTTAAGGATGTCTTGTCTTGTGTTGTGTTGTGTTGTGTCATCTTGTGTTGTGTTGTGTTGTGTCGTCTTGTGTTGTGTTGTGTTGTGTTGTCTTGTCTTGTGTCATCTTGTCTTGTCTTGTGTTGTCTTGTCTTGTCTTGTCTTGTGTTGTGTTGTGTTGTGTTGTCTTGTCTTGTGGTGTGTCGTCTTGTGTTGTGTTGTGTTGTGTTGTGTTGTCTTGTCTTGTCTTGTCTTGTGTTGTGTTGTGTTGTGTTGTGTTGTGTCGTCTTGTCTTGTGTTGTGTTGTGTTGTGTTGTGTTGTCTTGTGTTGTGTTGTCTTGTCTTGTGTTGTGTTGTGTTGTGTCGTCTTGTCTTGTCTTGTCTTGTGTCGTCTTGTCTTGTCTTGTCTTGTCTTGTCTTGTGTTGTGTTGTGTTGTGTTGTGTTGTGTTGTGTTGTCTTGTCTTGTCTTGTGTTGTGTTGTGTTGTGTTGTGTTGTCTTGTCTTGTGGTGTGTCGTCTTGTGGTGTGTCGTCTTGTCTTGTGTTGTGTTGTGTTGTGTTGTGTTGTCTTGTCTTGTGTTGTGTTGTGTTGTCTTGTGTTGTGTTGTGTCGTCTTGTGTTGTGTTGTGTTGTGTTGTCTTGTCTTGTGTTGTGTTGTGTTGTGTTGTCTTGTGTTGTGTTGTGTTGTCTTGTGTTGTGTTGTGTTGTCTTGTGTTGTGTAGGTAGTAAACTGTCCAGCTACTGACTGAAAATATTGGTTATTATGTGGCTGTATTATTACACCAGACTGGTTACTGTCAAAGGTTTTCTGTGGCTGTATTATTACACCAGACTGGTTACTGTCAAATGTTTTCTGTGGCTGTATTATTACACCAGGCTGGTTACTGTCAAAGGTTTTCTGTGGATGTATTGTTACACCAGACTGGTTACTGTCAAAGGTTTTCTGTGGCTGTATTATTACACCAGACTGGTTACTGTCAAATGTTTTCTGTGGCTGTATTATTACACCAGGCTGGTTACTGTCAAAGGTTTTCTGTGGATGTATTGTTACACCAGACTGGTTACTGTCAAAGGTTTTCTGTGGCTGTATTATTACACCAGACTGGTTACTGTCAAAGGTTTTCTGTGGATGTATTTTTACACCAGACTGGTTACTGTCAAAAGGTTTTCTGTGGCTGTATTATTACACCAGCCTGGTTACTGTCAAAGGTTTTCTGTGGATGTATTGTTACACCAGACTGGTTACTGTCAAAGGTTTTCTGTGGCTGTATTGTTACACCAGACGGGTTACTGTCAAAGGTTTTCTGTGGCTGCATTGTCACACCAGACTGGTTACTGTCAAAGGTTTTCTGTGGCTGTATTATTACACCAGACTGGTTACTGTCAAAGGTTTTCTGTGGCTGTATTGTTACACCAGACTGGTTACTGTCAAAGGTTTTCTGTGGCTGTATTGTTACACCAGACTGGTTACTGTCAAAGGTTTTCTGTGGCTGTATTAATACACCAGACTGGTTACTGTCAAAGGTTTTCTGTGGCTGTATTAATACACCAGACTGATTACTGCCAAAGGTTTTCTGTGGCTGTATTAATACACCAGACTGATTACTGCCAAAGGTTTTCTGTGGCTGTATTATTACACCAGACTGGTTACTGTCAAAGGTTTTCTGTGGCTGTATTGTTACACCAGACTGGTTACTGTCAAAGGTTTTCTGTGGCTGTATTAATACACCAGACTGGTTACTGTCAAAGGTTTTCTGTGGCTGTATTAATACACCAGACTGGTTACTGTCAAAGGTTTTCTGTGGCTGTATTATTACACCAGACTGGTTACTGTCAAATGTTTTCTGTGGCTGTATTGTTACACCAGACTGGTTACTGTCAAAGGTTTTCTGTGGCTGTATTAATACACCAGACTGATTACTGTCAAAGGTTTTCTGTGGCTGTATTATTACACCAGACTGGTTACTGTCAAAGGTTTTCTGTGGCTGTATTAATACACCAGACTGGTTACTGTCAAAGGTTTTCTGTGGCTGTATTATTACACCAGACTGGTTACTGTCAAATGTTTTCTGTGGCTGTATTGTTACACCAGACTGGTTACTGTCAAAGGTTTTCTGTGGCTGTATTATTACACCAGACTGATTACTGTCAAAGGTTTTCTGTGGCTGTATTATTACACCAGACTGATTACCGTCAAAGGTTTTCTGTGGCTGTATTGTTACACCAGACTGGTTACTGTCAAAGGTTTTCTGTGGCTGTATTATTACACCAGACTGGTTACTGTCAAAGGTTTTCTGTGGCTGTATTGTTACACCAGACTGGTTACTGCCAAAGGTTTTCTGTGGCTGTATTAATACACCAGACTGGTTACTGTCAAAGGTTTTCTGTGGCTGTATTAATACACCAGACTGGTTACTGTCAAAGGTTTTCTGTGGCTGTATTAATACACCAGACTGGTTACTGCCAAAGGTTTTCTGTGGCTGTATTAATACACCAGACTGGTTACTGTCAAAGGTTTTCTGTGGCTGTATTAATACACCAGACTGGTTACTGTCAAAGGTTTTCTGTGGCTGTATTGTTACACCAGACTGGTTACTGCCAAAGGTTTTCTGTGGCTGTATTGTTACACCAGACTGGTTACTGTCAAAGGTTTTCTGTGGCTGTATTGTTACACCAGACTGGTTACTGTCAAAGGTTTTCTGTGGCTGTATTAATACACCAGACTGATTACTGCCAAAGGTTTTCTGTGGCTGTATTAATACACCAGACTGGTTACTGCCAAAGGTTTTCTGTGGCTGTATTGTTACACCAGACTGGTTACTGCCAAAGGTTTTCTGTGGCTGTATTGTTACACCAGACTGGTTACTGTCAAAGGTTTTCTGTGGCTGTATTAATACACCAGACTGGTTACTGTCAAAGGTTTTCTGTGGCTGTATTATTACACCAGACTGGTTACTGTCAAATGTTTTCTGTGGCTGTATTGTTACACCAGACTGGTTACTGTCAAAGGTTTTCTGTGGCTGTATTATTACACCAGACTGATTACTGTCAAAGGTTTTCTGTGGCTGTATTATTACACCAGACTGATTACTGTCAAAGGTTTTCTGTGGCTGTATTGTTACACCAGACTGGTTACTGTCAAAGGTTTTCTGTGGCTGTATTATTACACCAGACTGGTTACTGTCAAAGGTTTTCTGTGGCTGTATTGTTACACCAGACTGGTTACTGCCAAAGGTTTTCTGTGGCTGTATTAATACACCAGACTGGTTACTGTCAAAGGTTTTCTGTGGCTGTATTAATACACCAGACTGGTTACTGTCAAAGGTTTTCTGTGGCTGTATTAATACACCAGACTGGTTACTGTCAAAGGTTTTCTGTGGCTGTATTAATACACCAGACTGGTTACTGCCAAAGGTTTTCTGTGGCTGTATTAATACACCAGACTGGTTACTGTCAAAGGTTTTCTGTGGCTGTATTAATACACCAGACTGGTTACTGTCAAAGGTTTTCTGTGGCTGTATTGTTACACCAGACTGGTTACTGCCAAAGGTTTTCTGTGGCTGTATTGTTACACCAGACTGGTTACTGTCAAAGGTTTTCTGTGGCTGTATTGTAATACACCAGACTGGTTACTGTCAAAGGTTTTCTGTGGCTGTATTAATTACACCAGACTGGTTACTGTCAAAGTGTTTTCTGTGGCTGTATTGTTACACCAGACTGGTTACTGTCAAAGGTTTTCTGTGGCTGTATTATTACACCAGACTGATTACTGTCAAAGGTTTTCTGTGGCTGTATTATTACACCAGACTGATTACTGTCAAAGGTTTTCTGTGGCTGTATTGTTACACCAGACTGGTTACTGTCAAAGGTTTTCTGTGGCTGTATTATTACACCAGACTGGTTACTGTCAAAGGTTTTCTGTGGCTGTATTGTTACACCAGACTGGTTACTGCCAAAGGTTTTCTGTGGCTGTATTAATACACCAGACTGGTTACTGTCAAAGGTTTTCTGTGGCTGTATTAATACACCAGACTGGTTACTGTCAAAGGTTTTCTGTGGCTGTATTAATACACCAGACTGGTTACTGTCAAAGGTTTTCTGTGGCTGTATTAATACACCAGACTGGTTACTGCCAAAGGTTTTCTGTGGCTGTATTAATACACCAGACTGGTTACTGTCAAAGGTTTTCTGTGGCTGTATTAATACACCAGACTGGTTACTGTCAAAGGTTTTCTGTGGCTGTATTGTTACACCAGACTGGTTACTGCCAAAGGTTTTCTGTGGCTGTATTGTTACACCAGACTGGTTACTGTCAAAGGTTTTCTGTGGCTGTATTGTTACACCAGACTGGTTACTGTCAAAGGTTTTCTGTGGCTGTATTAATACACCAGACTGATTACTGCCAAAGGTTTTCTGTGGCTGTATTAATACACCAGACTGGTTACTGCCAAAGGTTTTCTGTGGCTGTATTGTTACACCAGACTGGTTACTGCCAAAGGTTTTCTGTGGCTGTATTGTTACACCAGACTGGTTACTGTCAAAGGTTTTCTGTGGCTGTATTAATACACCAGACTGGTTACTGTCAAAGGTTTTCTGTGGCTGTATTATTACACCAGACTGGTTACTGTCAAAGGTTTTCTGTGGCTGTATTGTTACACCAGACTGGTTACTGTCAAAGGTTTTCTGTGGCTGTATTATTACACCAGACTGATTACTGCCAAAGGTTTTCTGTGGCTGTATTATTACACCAGACTGATTACTGCCAAAGGTTTTCTGTGGCTGTATTAATACACCAGACTGGTTACTGTCAAAGGTTTTCTGTGGCTGTATTAATACACCAGACTGGTTACTGTCAAAGGTTTTCTGTGGCTGTATTAATACACCAGACTGGTTACTGTCAAAGGTTTTCTGTGGCTGTATTAATACACCAGACTGGTTACTGTTAAAGGTTTTCTGTGGCTGTATTAATACACCAGACTGGTTACTGTCAAAGGTTTTCTGTGGCTGTATTAATACACCAGACTGGTTACTGTCAAAGGTTTTCTGTGGCTGTATTAATACACCAGACTGGTTACTGTCAAAGGTTTTCTGTGGCTGTATTAATACACCAGACTGGTTACTGTCAAAGGTTTTCTGTGGCTGTATTATTACACCAGACTGGTTACTGTCAAAGGTTTTCTGTGGCTGTATTGTTACACCAGACTGGTTACTGTCAAAAGGTTTTCTGTGGCTGTATTGTTACACCAGACTGGTTACTGTCAAAGGTTTTCTGTGGCTGTATTGTTACACCAGACTGGTTACTGTCAAAGGTTTTCTGTGGCTGTATTAATACACCAGACTGGTTACTGTCAAAGGTTTTCTGTGGCTGTATTGTTACACCAGACTGGTTACTGTCAAAGGTTTTCTTGTAACGCTTTTTTATTGTTAAATGCATTCTACATTCAGTTTTGCTGGTACCTGGTTTATTTTTTATTTTTAGATTTTTTTAGGCAAGTCAGTTAAGAACAAATTCAAATTTACAATACCGGCCTACCGGGGAACACTGGGTTAACTGCCTGTTGACGGCCTAAATAAGGGAATTATCTTTACACAATATTTACACTGTAGATTTACAGTTGGGAGTCTAGACTATACACAAATGGATAAGTAACAAAGTCACTGAGTTATAGTTAGATAATAACCAGTGAAGAATATGTCTTGTAATTCAATCATCCGGTTAATAGGCCAATAGAAGCCGAATCATTTTGAAAATAAGTTACTCTGATGGCGTAGATGTTAATGAGATTACCGTAACTTAATTTGTTCGAATAGATGAATGTATGGTTGGAGGTAAACCGGCCCCTAAATCAACTGTCATATGGGAGCAGACCTAAATGGCAGGATATCACTGACCTGGCCACACCATTAGCTGTGTTCCTGGCATCACAGACAATATCTAACCATGTCTAAACAAGGGGGAGGGAAAAGGTTAGACGTCAAACATGTATAAGTCCGAAACGGTCAGATACCATATGAGAGCTGTACTTTGAGTGGAAATGTGTTTCACCCTAAACACAATTCTAGGGTCTCAGAACCTCGGAATGAATGGTGGCCAAATCATAGGAGGAAGAGGGGCAGCAGAACCAGTATAGATGTGAGAGGGGCAGCAGTACCAGTATAGATGTGAGAGGGGCAGCAGTACCAGTATAGATGTGAGAGGGGCAGCAGTACCAGTATAGCTGTGAGAGGGGCAGCAGTACCAGTATAGATGTTAGAGGGGCAGCAGTACCAGTATAGATGTGAGAGGGGCAGCAGTACCAGTATAGATGTGAGAGGGGCAGCAGTACCAGTATAGATGTGAGAGGGGCAGCAGTACCAGTATAGATGTGAGAGGGGCAGCAGTACCAGTATAGATGTGAGAGGGGCAGCAGTACCAGTATAGATGTGAGAGGGGCAGCAGTACCAGTATAGATGTGAGAGGGGCAGCAGTACCAGTATAGATGTGAGAGGGGCAGCAGTACCAGTATAGATGTGAGAGGGGCAGCAGTACCAGTATATATGTTAGAGGGGCAGCAATACCAGTATAGATGTGAGAGGGGCAGCAGTACCTGTATAGATGTGAGAGGGGCAGCAGTACCAGTATAGATGTGAGAGGGGCAGCAGTACCAGTATAGATGAGAGGGGCAGCAGTACCAGTATAGATGTTAGAGGGGCAGCAGTACCAGCATAGATGTTAGAGGGGCAGCAGTACCAGTATAGATGTGAGAGGGGCAGCAGTACCAGTATAGATGTGAGAGGGGCAGCAGTACCTGTATAGATGTGAGAGGGGCAGCAGTACCTGTATAGATGTTAGAGGGGCAGCAGTACCAGTATAGATGTGAGAGGGGCAGCAGTACCAGTATAGATGTGAGAGGGGCAGCAGTACCTGTATAGATGTGAGAGGGGCAGCAGTACCTGTATAGATGTTAGAGGGGCAGCAGTACCAGTATAGATGTGAGAGGGGCAGCAGTACCAGTATAGATGTGAGAGGGGCAGCAGTACCAGTATAGATGTGAGAGGGGCAGCAGTACCAGTATAGATGTGAGAGGGGCAGCAGTACCAGTATAGATGTGAGAGGGGCAGCAGTACCAGTATAGATGTTAGAGGGGCAGCAGTACCAGTATAGATGTGAGAGGGGCAGCAGTACCAGTATAGATGTGAGAGGGGCAGCAGTACCAGTATAGATGTGAGAGGGGCAGCAGTACCAGTATAGATGTGAGAGGGGCAGCAGTACCAGTATAGATGTGAGAGGGGCAGCAGTACCAGTATAGATGTGAGAGGGGCAGCAGTACCAGTATAGATGTTAGAGGGGCAGCAGTACCAGTATAGATGTTAGAGGGGCAGCAGTACCAGTATAGATGTGAGAGGGGCAGCAGTACCTGTATAGATGTTAGAGGGGCAGCAGTACCAGTATAGATGTTAGAGGGGCAGCAGTACCTGTATAGATGTGAGAGGGGCAGCAGTACCAGTATAGATGAGAGGGGCAGCAGTACCAGTATAGATGTGAGAGGGGCAGCAGTACCAGTATAGATGTGAGAGGGGCAGCAGTACCCATATAGATGTGAGAGGGGCAGCAGTACCAGTATAGATGTGAGAGGGGCAGCAGTACCAGTATAGATGTGAGAGGGGCAGCAGTACCAGTATAGATGTGAGAGGGGCAGCAGTACCAGTATAGATGTGAGAGGGGCAGCAGTACCAGTATAGATGTGAGAGGGGCAGCAGTACCAGTATAGATGTGAGAGGGGCAGCAGTACCAGTATAGATGTGAGAGGGGCAGCAGTACCAGTATAGATGTGAGAGGGGCAGCAGTACCAGTATAGATGTGAGAGGGGCAGCAGTACCTGTATAGATGTTAGAGGGGCAGCAGTACCAGTATAGATGTTAGAGGGGCAGCAGTACCTGTATAGATGTGAGAGGGGCAGCAGTACCAGTATAGATGAGAGGGGCAGCAGTACCAGTATAGATGTGAGAGGGGCAGCAGTACCAGTATAGATGTGAGAGGGGCAGCAGTACCCATATAGATGTGAGAGGGGCAGCAGTACCAGTATAGATGTGAGAGGGGCAGCAGTACCAGTATAGATGTGAGAGGGGCAGCAGTACCAGTATAGATGTGAGAGGGGCAGCAGTACCAGTATAGATGTGAGAGGGGCAGCAGTACCAGTATAGATGTGAGAGGGGCAGCAGTACCAGTATAGATGTGAGAGGGGCAGCAGTACCAGTATAGATGTGAGAGGGGCAGCAGTACCAGTATAGATGTGAGAGGGGCAGCAGTACCAGTATAGATGTGAGAGGGGCAGCAGTACCTGTATAGATGTTAGAGGGGCAGCAGTACCAGTATAGATGTGAGAGGGGCAGCAGTACCAGTATAGCTGTGAGAGGGGCAGCAGTACCAGTATAGATGTTAGAGGGGCAGCAGTACCAGTATAGATGTGAGAGGGGCAGCAGTACCAGTATAGATGAGAGGGGCAGCAGTACCAGTATAGATGTTAGAGGGGCAGCAGTACCAGTATAGATGTGAGAGGGGCAGCAGTACCAGTATAGATGTGAGAGGGGCAGCAGTACCAGTATAGATGTGAGAGGGGCAGCAGTACCAGTATAGATGTGAGAGGGGCAGCAGTACCAGTATAGATGTGAGAGGGGCAGCAGTACCAGTATAGATGTGAGAGGGGCAGCAGTACCTGTATAGATGTGAGAGGGGCAGCAGTACCAGTATAGATGTGAGAGGGGCAGCAGTACCAGTATAGATGTGAGAGGGGCAGCAGTACCAGTATAGATGTGAGAGGGGCAGCAGTACCAGTATAGATGTGAGAGCGGCAGCAGTACCTGTAAAGATGTTAGAGGGGCAGCAGTACCCATATAGATGTGAGAGGGGCAGCAGTACCAGTATAGATGTGAGAGGGGCAGCAGTACCTGTATAGATGTGACAGGGGCAGCAGTACCAGTATAGATGTGAGACTGCTTTTCAAATTCCACTGGTTCCACATTCCCTCCCTCTGCAAACATCTCGGAGGCCTGGCCAGGTTAACAACAACATCCCATTACCAAATATACACATGACAGAGCACATATTTTTGGCCCTGGTTCAATACTCCTGTATTAAGTCATACATCTGCTGTGTGTAACTCAAATATCCGTAGACTGTTTCTTCAGACACGGAACCGACAGACAAGCTTTGGGCTTGTTCCAACCTGCTCTGCATCTTGTTATGTAGAGTTAAGACTGTGAGTCATTGGACCAAAAGACTAATGGCTCGAACTAGTAATGCATTATCCAACAAGTAACGCATTTTCCAACAAGCAACACATTATCCAACAGGTGTTGAGAAATTAAGACAATACCATATGTTAGTTTAGAACCCCCCCCCCCCCCAGTTCTTCAACATGTACAGGCTAAACTCTTGCCTTGGTTGTCACAAGTCAAGCTGAGAAAGTAAAGTCGGCTACATTACAACAACCGTGACTGATGTTTTCGGTCAGATTCAGTCGACACAATGAAATTAGTGAAACCGAAGAGCACTTTTTTAATTTGCTCATTGACGGCTGGGGTCTTTGAATTATTAAAGACGAAAAGCGGTGTGTCACCCCCCTATGTAACTCACGCCTAGCAGTGCGGCTAGCAGTATGGCCTGACGCTAGCCTTAGCCTCGCCTAGCAGTGCGGCTAGCAGTATGGCCTGACGCTAGCCTTAGCCACGCCTAGCAGTGCGGCTAGCAGTATGGCCTGACGCTAGCCTTAGCCTCGCCTAGCAGTGCGGCTAGCAGTATGGCCTGACGCTAGCCTTAGCCTCGCCTAGCAGTGCGGCTAGCAGTATGGCCTGACGCTAGCCTTAGCCTCGCCTAGCAGTGCGGCTAGCAGTATGGCCTGACGCTAGCCTTAGCCTCGCCTAGCAGTGCGGCTAGCAGTATGGCCTGACGCTAGCCTTAGCCTCGCCTAGCAGTGCGGCTAGCAGTATGGCCTGACGCTAGCCTTAGCCTCGCCTAGCAGCGTGGCTAGCAGTATGGCCTGCTAGCCACACAGCAGTAAGTAGCGTCCTAACACAGGGCCAGGGGATGTGGGTCAGTCCCAAACAGAAACAGAGTGTCAAGCAAGCTCCTGTTAGATTTCACAGTACCCATTCATCAGCTGATACAATAAGATCACCTTTGCCAGGCTGGCTTTCTTAAACACACAGACTTGGGGTGGGCAGCAAGGAACAATATGTGTATATCATTTAACAATGATTGACAAAATGATCATTCATTTACTGCAGGAATGGGCGTGATGTATTCATTAATGTTTCTGCTCAGTCAAAGGAATTGAAATCAATCCTAGCCTACCACTAGTGGGGATCACACGCAAATATCTAGGTGTGACGGGGCTATTGTGAATAGGTCTGGCCACTGAACCGTGCAGCCGGTCGGAGGGCCATGTGGAGCCTCATTTCCTTAGTTATCTGTTATAAATATGTATTAGTTAGAGAGAGACAGAGAGGGAGAGTGAGTGAGAGTCCGACCCCCTTTCCTGGGCTACTTGGGTCTGCTTGATGCTAAAAACAAGACCACTGTTGACAATTGTTTTAAGATAAGACCACTGTTGACCATTGTTTTAAGATAAGACCACTGTTGACCATTGTTTTAAGATAAGACCACTGTTGACCATTGTTTTAAGATAAGACCACTGTTGACCATTGTTTTAAGACAAGACCACTGTTGACCATTGTTTTAAGATAAGACCACTGTTGACCATTGTTTTAAGATAAGACCACTGTTGACCATTGTTTTAAGTGCTGACTCCCTCCTTCCGTCCAGAATGATATCGGCTTCCATTGGCCTCTGCTTTTTTCTTCCATAGGGGCTACTATAGATTTTTCATCCCTCATGTGAGGCAGTCTGAATAATTCTCTATCCTCTCCTCCCAGCGAGTGTGGCTCCTACTACGGCCAACCGGACATTTGTCAGGAAGGAGCGCTGATAGGCTATGAATTAAATTGATAAGGGGAAAAAATCGTCATTAGTCTTTATTTAGGGAGAATGGCCTCATGTCCTGGGCTGATTGAGATCACTATAGAGTTTTAGTGGGCCAGTAACTAAAGATTGGCTACAGAGAAGTCCTAGCCACTAACACCAGGGAAAAGAAAGAAAGGAAGTCCAACTGTTCCTTCTAAACCCCAGAGGATCTATATAGAGTGTTTTAGGAACTATATCAGGTTTGTATTGATTCTAACTACACTTTCAATCTGAATTTACTGATTTATTTTTTTCTAGTGGTTTTTTTCTAAAGGTATTAGGTGAACAATAGGTAAGTAAAGAAATAAAAACAACAGTAAAAAGACAGGCTATATACTGTAGCGAGGCTATATACAGTAGAGAGGCTATATACAGTAGAGAGGCTATATACAGTAGAGAGACTACATACAGTAGAGAGGCTATATACAGTAGAGAGGATACATACAGACAACGTTTAGTCAGGCTGATTGAGGTAGTATGTACATGTAGATATGGTTAAAGTGACTATGCATATATGATGAACAGAGAGTAGCAGTAGCGTAAAAGAGGGGTTGGCCTGTGGTGGGTGTCGGGACACAATGCAGATTGCCCGGTTAGCCAATGTGCGGGAGCACTGGTTGGTCGGGCCAATTGAGGTAGGATGTACATGAATGTATAGTTAAAGTGACTATGCATATATGATAAACAGAGAGTAGCAGTAGCGTAAAAGATGGGTTGGAGGGCGGGGGGGGGGAACACAATGCAGATAGTCCAGGTGGGGTTGGGTTTGGGGGTGGGGTTAGGTGTGGGGGTGGGGTTAGGTGGGGGGGGTGGGGTGGGGTGGGGGTGGGGTTAGGTGGGGGGGTGGGGTTAGGTGTGGGGGTGGGGTTAGGTGGGGGGGTGGGTGTGGGGGTGGGGTTAGGTGTGGGGGTGGGGTTAGGTGTGGGGGTGGGGTTAGGTGTGGGGGTGGGGTTAGGTGTGGGGGTGGGGGGGTGGGGTTAGGTGTGGGGTTAGGGTGGGGGTGGGGCTAGGTGTGGAGGTGGGGTTAGGTGTGGGGGTGGGGTTAGATGTGGGGGTGGGTGTGGGGGTGGGGTTAGGTGTGGGGGTGGGGTTAGGTGTGGGGGTGGGGTTAGGTGGGGGGGTGGGGTGGGGTGGGGGGGTGGGGTTAGGTGTGGGGGTGGGGTTAGGTGTGGGGGTGGGGTTAGGTGGGGGGGTGGGGTTAGGTGTGGGGTTAGGTGTGGGGGTGGGGTTAGGTGGGGGGGTGGGGTTAGGTGTGGGGGTGGGGTTAGGTGTGGGGGTGGGGTTAGGTGTGGGGTTAGATGTGGGGGTGGGGTTAGGTGTGGGGGTGGGGTTGGGGTTGGGGTTGGGGTGGGGTTGGGGTTGGGGTTGGGGTGGGGTTGGGGTGGGGTTGGGGTGGGGTTGGGGTTGGGGTGGGGTTGGGGGTGGGGTGGGGTTAGGGTGGGGGTGGGGTTGGGGTTGGGGTTGGGGTTAGGGTGGGGTTGGGGTGGGGTTGGGGTTGGGGTTGGGGGTGGGGTTGGGGTTGGGGTTGGGTTGGGGGTTGGGGTTGGGGTGGGGTTGGGGTGGGGTTGGGGTTGGGGTGGGGTTGGGGTGGGGTTGGGGTTGGGGTTGGGGTTGGGTGTGGGGTTGGGGGTGGGGTTGGGGTGGGTGTGGGGTTACTGACCTCCTGAATCAGAGACGAGGAGCCGCCACCAATACCGACACTTGAATTTCCCAGCTTCCTCTCTGGCGAACTGCCTGGTCCTGACTGAACACATTTTAAAAGATGAAACAGATGATCATCTCTTCAGTGGAGGAGAAGGAAAACAAACAACCTGACCACAACCTGACCACACACTGACCACACACTGACCACAACCTGAACACAACCTGACCACAACCTGACCACACACTGACCACAACCTGAACACAACCTGAACACAACCTGACCGCAACCTGACCACACACTGACCACAACCTGAACACAACCTGACCACAACCTGAACACAACCTGACCACAACCTGAACACAACCTGACCACAACCTGAACACAACCTGACCACAACCTGACCACAACCTGACCACAACCTGTTCAACATAAATATAAACAAAAATTTTACTATGATGAAATTGTCTTTCTACAAAGTTTATACTTCCAAAATACATTTAAATATGCAATACACACCACAAATATCCCCTGAGATGAATGTAAAGAGTGTAGCGTGGAGCTAGTTCATGAATGTATAGAGTGTAGCATGGAGCTAGTTCATGAATGTGTAGAGTGTAGTGTGGAGCTAGTTCATGAATGTATAGAGTGTAGTGTGGAGCTAGTTCATGAATGTATAGAGTGTAGCGTGGAGCTAGTTCATGAATGTATAGAGTGTAGCATGGAGCTAGTTCATGAATGTGTAGAGTGTAGTGTGGAGCTAGTTCATGAATGTATAGAGTGTAGCATGGAGCTAGTTCATGAATGTGTAGAGTGTAGTGTGGAGCTAGTTCATGAATGTATAGAGTGTAACATGGAGCTAGTTCATGAATGTATAGAGTGTAGTGTGGAGCTAGTTCATGAATGTATAGAGTGTAGCATGGAGCTAGTTCATGAATGTGTAGAGTGTAGTGTGGAGCTAGTTCATGAATGTATAGAGTGTAGCATGGAGCTAGTTCATGAATGTGTAGAGTGTAGCGTGGAGCTAGTTCATGAATGTATTTAGTGTAGCATGGAGCTAGTTTATGAATGTATAGAGTGTAGCGTGGAGCTAATTCATGAATGTATAGAGTGTAGCATGGAGCTAGTTCATGGATTTATAGAGTGTAGTATGGAGCTAGTTCATGCAAAACCATTCAATGTGGATGATGTTAGTTGTCTCAGCAACAGGAAGGAGGAGTGATAACAGACAGATAACAGGAAGAGAGAGACCATTCTGAGCTCCTTGAAAGGGATCTTTATTTGCATCAGGATGCCAGGACATTGTTCCTCTGTTCAGTTTGTCTTTCTCCAACTAACTATTTCTCTCTTTCTTTCTCTCTCTCTCTGTTTCTGTAACTTTATCTCTGTATCTATTCTATTTTTATCTCCTTATCTATTCTCTCTGTCTTTCTCTCTGTCTTTCTCTCTCTCTCTCTCTCTCTCTCAGTCACTCTCTCTCTGTCTCTCTCTTTCTCTCTCTTTCTCTGTCTCTCTCTCTGTCTCTCTCTCTGTCTCTCTCTCTCTGTATATATAAAAGTGAAATAAACAATAAAAATGAACAGTAAACATTACACTCACAGAAGTTCCAAAAGAATAAAGACATTATAAATGTAATATTATGTACAGTTGAAGTCGGAAGTTTACATACACTTAGGTTGGAGTCATTAAAACTCGTTTTTCAACCGCTCCACATATTTCTTGTTAACAAACTATAGTTTTGGCAAGTCGGTTAGGACATCTACTTTGTGTATGACACAAGTAATTTTTCCAACAATTGTTTACAGACAGATTATTTCACTTTTAATTCACTGTATCACAATTCCAGTGGGTCAGAAGTTTACATACACTAAGTTGACTGTGCCTTTAAACAACTTGGAAAATTCCAGAAAATGATGTCATGGCTTTAGAAGCTTCTGATAGGCTAATTGACAACATTTGAGTCAATTGGAGGTGTACCTGTGGATGTATTTCAAGGCCTACCTTCAAACTCAGTGCTTCTTTGCTTGACATCATGGGAAAATCAAAAGGAATCAGCCAAGACCTCAGAAAAAAATTGTAGACCTCCACAAATCTGGTTCATCCTTGGGAGTAATTTCCAACCGCCTGAAGGTACCACTTTCATCTGTACAAACAATAGTATGCAAGTATAAACACCATGGGACCACGCAGCCGTCATACCACTCAGGAAGGAGACGCGTTCTGTCTCCTAGAGATGAACGTACTTTGGTGCGAAAAGTGCAAATCAATCCCAGAACAACACCAATGGACCTTGTGAAGATGCTGGAGGAAACAGGTACAAAAGTATCTATATCCACAGTAAAACGAGTCCTATATCGACATAACCTGAAAGGCCGCTCAGCAAGGAAGAAGCCACTGCTCCATAACCGCCATAAAAAAGCCAGACTATGGTTTTCAACTGCACATGGGGACAAAGATCGTACTTTTTGGAGAAATGTCCTCTGGTCTGATGAAACAAAAATAGAACTGTTTGGCCATTATGACCATCGTTATGTTTGGAGGAAAAAGGGGGAGGCTTGCAAGCCGAAGAACACCATCCCAACCGTGAAGCACGGGGGTGGTAGCATCATGTTGTGGGGGTGCTTTGCTGCAGGAGGGACTGGTGCACTTCACAAAATAGATGGCTTCATGAGGAAGGAAAATGATGTGTATATATTGAAGCAACATCTCAAGACATCAGTCAGGAAGTTAAAGCTTGGTCGCAAATGGGTCTTCCAAATGGACAATGACCCCAAGCATACTTCCAAAGTTGTTGCAAAATGGCTTAAGGACAACAAAGTCAAGGGGGTGGCCATCACAAAGCCCTGACCTCAATCCTATAGAAAATTTGTGGGCAGAAATTAAAAAGCGTGTGCGAGCAAGGAGGCCTAAAAACCTGACTCAGTTACACCAGCTCTGTCAGGAGGAATGGGCCAGAATGTACCCTTATTTTGGGAAGCTTGTGGAAGGCAATGCTACCGAATACTAATTGAGTGTATGTAAACTTCTGACCCACTGGGAATGTGATGAAAGAAATAAAAGCTAAAATAAATAATTCTCTCTCGTATTATTCTGACATTTCACATTCTTAAAATATAGTAGTGATCATAACTGACCTAAGACAGGGAATATTTACTAGGATTCAATGTCAGTTATTGTGAAAAACTGAGTTTAAATGTATTTGGCTAAGGTGTATGTAAACTTCCGACTTCAACTATACAGTGTTATTATCTCTCTATTATCTCTCTCTGTTTCTCTTTATCGATTATCCGTTCATCCAGTGTTTTTAGCCAGATATAGTTAAAACATGGCATACAGCAGTGTAGCAGACAGGGGTGTTATGAAACAGAAGGTGTTAGTCAGAGGGCTTAACACAAGGTAATTAATCTATGTTACGCCTGATCTTTACACCCTACAGACAGGCAGACAGACAGGCTGAATGGCCAGCCCAGTAGACCACATATACAGCAGTAGCAGATTACCCTCAATAATATATAAGATAATACAATATAACATAATAATATATTTAAGCCATAAGGCCTGGGGAGGTGTGGTATATGGCCAATATACCACGGCTTAGGGCTGTTCTTAAGCACGACTAGGGTTAAACATTCAGAGGTGGAAACTTTCCGTGGGAATTAACGGAAATATATGGGAATTAATGGGAATATATGCAAATTATGATGTTTTTTGCATTGGATATATTTACCATATCATATGGAGACAGAAACATAAACCTTTTACCGTATCATAAGTAGACATAATTGCAAATTATTAAATCCTTCCAATAGAAAAAAATCAATAAAATGTAGTTACAAACTGAACTTTAATTAAATGAGTTGACTCTTCACATGGGATGATTCCACTGAACAACAAAATAAAGGGAATACTGAATGATCCGCAATGATCAATCGCATCTCCCAAAAACGTTTTCAACATACATCTGTAAAATGATAGTGTAGAAACTAAAGCTTTGGTTGTCTTCCTCTCAGGCTTCCATGTCTTCTCCCTGGACCTCCTCAATGTCCACCTCTTGAACAGACTCTGAGGCCTAATCTTCACTGTCACTTTCCGACCTTGTTGAGGATGGCTCGTTGTCAGGCTCAAAAAGCATCAAATTTGCCCGGATGGCCACCAATTTTTCAACCCTTGTATTGGTCAGCCTGTTGTGTGTGTGTTCCCAAACAAGGACCAGTTGCGCTCTGAGGCGGCTGATGTTGGTGGGATTTGGAGGATGATGGGGAAAACAGGGGAAAGAGCCTCAGATCCACAAAGTCCCTTCCACCAGGTGGCTGATGAGATATGTTGGCACGACTGCCATATTGCATCTCCATCCCAAAGCCCTTGCTTGGAAGTGTACTTCTCCAGACTGCCAAGAACCTTGCCCTCATTCAGGCCAAGGTGGCGAGACACAGTAGTGATGACACCATAAGCCTTATTGATCTCTGCACCAGACAGGATGCTCTTAACAGCATACTTGGGGTCCAACATGTATGCTGCTGCGTGTATAGGCTTCAGGCGGAAGTTTTCACGCTTTTTGCTGTATTTCAGAACTGCAGTTTCCTCTGCTTGGTTAGCAACAGTGAAGTGGGCAGGGCAGTACGGATTTCATCTCTAACATCTGCAAGCAGAGTCTGAACATCAGACAGGATGGCATTGTCTCCCTTAATCCTTGCAAGGGCTACTGCTATAAGTTTCAGGAGTTTCAGGCTGCTTACCACTCTCTCCCAAAATACATCATCCAGGAGGATCCTCTTGGGAGAGACTTCTTCCCCTCCAGGAGACTGTCAAACATGATGACAACACCACCCCAACGGGTGTTGCCGGGCAGCTTCAATGTGGTGCTCTTATTCTTCTCACTTTGCTTAGTGAGGTAGATTGCTGCCATAACTTGATGACCCTTCACATACCTAACCATTTCCTTGGCTCTCTTGTAGAGTGTATCCATTGTTTTCAGTGCCATGATGTCCTTGAGGAGCAGATTCAATGCATGAGTAGCACAGCCAATGGGTGTGATGTGAGGGTAGGACTCCTCCACTTTAGACCAAGCAGCCTTCATGTTCGCAGCATTGTCTGTCACCAGTGCAAATACCTTCTGTGGTCCAAGGTCATTGACGACTGCCTTCAGCTCATCTGTAATGTAGAGACCTGTGTGTCTGCTGTCCCTTGTGTCTGTGCTCTTGTAGAATACTGGTTGAAGGGTGGAGATGATGTAGTTAATTATTCCTTGCCCACGAACATTCGACCACCCATCAGAGAGGATTGCAATAGTCTGCTTTCTCTATGATTTGCTTGACCTTCACTTGAACTCTGTTGAACTCTGCAAGCAGGAAATGAGTAGATAAAGCATGTCTGGTTGGAGTGGTGCATGCTGGGAGAACATTCAGAAATCTCTTCCAATTCACATTGTCTGTGAGCATCAGAGGTGAACCAGTTGCATACACAGCTCGAGCAAGACATTCATCAGCATTTCTCTGACTTTCTCAACGTTCCTCCGTTGAGTCAAAAGAACTTCTGATTCCAGGAGGACCATGAGCTGTTGCTATCGATAAGGTGTCTGATTCATCATTTACACCTCGAATAAGAAGTAGAGGGACTTTTGTCAGAGGTTGCTTGTTGTGAGCGCTGAGGAACTTTATGCACTTGGCCAGATGATTCTGCATCTTTGTTGTGGCATTCTTTACACGTGATTTGGCACAGTATTTGCACATGTACACAGATTTTCCTTCTACATTAGCTGCAGTGAAATGTCTCTACACATCAGATAGTGCCTGTGGCATTTTCCTGTAAAGATGAGAAAAAAATGAGTTAAAAAAATACAAATACAATTCCATGTACAGATAAATAGTTAAGCAGTTAGATTAAACAAGTCCTTTGTAAGATAAATGTTTTAAAATTAAACATGTATGGAAACAGGTGAATTAACACTCAGTTAGCAGGCTCAAGCAAGCTAAACCCACATGGTAGCAAAAACTAACTAATTGTTAACAAGTTAGAAATTATTTAAACACACTTTGCTGTAGGCTACTATTTACTAGATAACAACAAATAAAGTATGTCATATAAAATATATTCACCCCACCCAGTATTGTAATATAAAACTTACCAGAAAGCATGTAGTCCTTGGCTCAGACAGTGAGGTAGTGTGGGCTCAATAGCATCTCATTAGTGTGCAAGATCTTGAGAATCAGCTGTACATGTGATGGAAGAATGCACTGTGCATGCAGAGGGTTACAATTCCATTGAATTGGGGATAGTTTCTCCAAAATATGCCACAAGACCTAGAATTGCCTTATATGTATCCCACAAAAAAGGATCACTGTTATAAGCTAACTTTTTTGATGAATTTAAAATTCAAAATTCCCCAAATTCCCGGGCTTAACTTCCCATGTGAACTTTCCAGAAAATGTCCAGAAATGTATCTGAAAGTTTCCAACCTTTTGCAACCCTATGCACGACGCAACGCAGAGTGCCTGGATACAGCCCTTAGCCGTGGTATATTGGCCATATATCACAAACCCCAGAGGTGCCTTATTACTATTATAAACTGGTTACCAACATCATTAGAAATAAATTTGTCATACCCGTGGTATACGGTCTGATATACCACGGCTGTCAGCCAATAAGCATTCAGGACTCGAACCACCCAGTTTATAAACGATAATAATATATAAGATAATCAAATCTAAGATAATAATACATAAGAT